>NC_060148.1:90331204-90631204 GCF_021461385.2 Schistocerca piceifrons | reverse complement strand
AATGCCGCACCTCATAAATTTCCTGTATTTTGTACCCTTTTCCGATAGCCTTGTTGGGCTCTATCGTTGTCCGAGTTCCTAAAATGCACGCTCATCGTCACTATGGCAGCAACTACTATGAGGCTTTTTTCTACACATTTCGCACATAGAGCGAATAAAAGCTTTTCCTGTATAACTGGAAGCACAGGATCATACAAGCCTCGACACGCAAGCTCTTTGCATTTAACAAAACCAAACCATTTTTCGTCGTATTTTTCTGGTCTCAGTATCTGTACAGGATGACCAACAGAATAATCATCGTAAAACACCACTGTACACTAAACTGCAGATGTATGTGTATCGCAGCTTCTTGCCTGAAACCTTCAATTTAGCAGCATTTGTTCTTCCACCGAAAAACTTGTCTCTCGGATTCAGTGGTTCTACGACATTGATTGCTTTATTTACGTTCTCTTAGTACCCCTTCTAATTTTTCCACTTACAACTCCACATTTCGACAACGTTATAACCCGCATTTCTCTCAACACCTGTGTTCGCTCCGCTGTCATTGGAAAGAGATCATCCATTCATTCATTGTTAACATTGTTGATAGTATCTGGAGAATAACATTTAGGGCAACCGTGCCAAAAGCACTGATACACGTTTTTCATGTTTGCGTCGTAACCGTCAACGTCTGCACCACATATTGTAACTTTCCCGCCGCTCAATGCATGTTGCACATTAGGGAACGAGTTTAACCACGCAATTGACTCTTTGCTGAACATTTCCTTCCTTTGATCTTTGACTACAGTAGCCGTGTTATTCTCAAGCAATTTTGTCCTGTAAGTAGCCATACATAAACTAGCGAATGTTATGCACTGAAATCGATCAATATTTGCTATTTCCAGGAAATATCGCCCAAATTCAATACACCCAGGCGGACTACGTCGACATCAAAGTGGCAATATTGAGCTAATTCATTCTGGAAGTCAAATACGTGGTTTTGCTGCACCTTCTGAGCGTGCCATTCTAAGAACGCTTCTCTAGCTTCGGGTTTCTTAGTGTCAACACCATAGTACTTGGTCGGCCACATTGGATAAAATTTATGCTGTCAATTAGTCTGAGGTTTAGGTTAGGTATTTTCAGCTCCATAAGCTTCGTCCATTGGTAAATGGTTTTGATCTTAATTCCGTTACTGTCACAACAATGCAAAATGAAGTACGCATCAGAAGCCTTTCCATTGTGTGCTATATACATATACTCCCTGTTAGTGTATGATATCAACCATTTACAAAATTCATTGATATTTCTATACTCGTATCTGGTTTCTTCGTAACCGTCCACAGCGACAGAGTTTGGCATATGTACTCCCGTATCTTTTTCTGATTCGAAATCGAAAAAGTAGTACATTTCTGTGTAAGTGCATTTTTTAAACCGTTTAGTGCCTCTCGCTTATCTTTACATTTTCGTCACAATTTCGGCATTCAAAGAAACCACAGTTGTGTCCACTTACGCTTCTACTGCATATCTTTTTTCACTTTTTGCACTTATAAACTGTTTCACAAACTGGTTTGTGGTTATTCATGGATTTCCTATCAAAGCAAAATCTGTTGCACTTTTTACAATAAATTCTTGATCACTTACGTTCTGTATTATCATGCTTTGGTCTTAACCACAAATTGCACACATTTCGTTTATCTTTTTTGCAAGAGTATTTGTCTTTGTGATCGAAGGGAACATCGCACTTCATGCTGTAGTATACGCTACCACTAAAACACTTCAAGTTCTTGATCGCATCATAGTGGTCGTTATTTAAGTACATGTAAATCGTTTTCTCTCTTTCCACGCCTGAAGAATGAATTACCTTGTTAAATGCAGCAGCTGAAACGACCTTGATCTGAACAATCAAAAATTGTGCTGCATCGTTGATATTGGCAAGGGTGAACGCTTTTTCAAAATTTTTTCCAATTTTCTCGCACAACTTCTTCGCTAAAACTTCCTGCAGAGCTCCCCCTTTCCTAATGCAGAAAATTTGATTACCCGTCAATTCCTTGCCCAGTGTGTTTCTAGTTTGGTAGGTAAGTGCTGTGATTATTGCTCGTGGACCGCACAGGCTGTCAGTGTAGGTTATACTGTTTATGCTTCGCTTACTAAAGATATCATTAGCAATATTCACTATTTTCTTACGATTTCCTCCGTTTTCTCTGGTATTTTGTAGACCTCAAAGTAAAAAGTAGTATTTTTTATGTCTACATTTTCATTAGTTGTTAATATTCTTTCAGTCTGTGCAAATAGCCGTGAAGCATTGACTTTTGAAATTCCTTTTCCACGAAATCGCGTGATTTGATTATTTACAACTACCTGCATTTGATCGCCTCGCTTGAAATCAGTTAACTTTCTTACCTCCTTAAGGCCTGCGTATACAGCTTTCCTGACAGCTTTCATCTACGATATTTCATGGGATCACCTTTCAAGACTTTGATTTTAATACTATAAGTTGTCTGTGAGACTTTTAATTCAGTAACAGTAGCGCTGTTACGGCACTATTATTATTATTATTAGCCATTTATTTATTATACTATATATTTATATATTTCAATTGCGCAATTCAATTTTTATGGTACAACTAGTATTTAGAGTGTTGCCACCTGTGGTGGAAGAGCGGTCGCCGTGTAACCAGATAATAAGTAGGAAGCACGTGTGTGCACGGCCTTCGCCGAGGCTGATTGTGTTCTCTTCTTCTTCTGTCAACAGATGTCGCTGATGTTTGCGCCATCTCAGGCTCCTCTTCAAACTCCATACCTCTGCTCTCCCTATCAATTTCGTCCATCTCCTTGTTTCCCTTCTCTCCTATCGTCCCTCCTATGTCACTATCCTCAATTCCAACTCCTGTACTTTCTCTCCCTCCACTGTCTTGCCCCAAGTCTCTATCCTTTCCCCTCTCCTCTATCTCCTGTACACTGCTGATATGCCCAATCCTCCCCTGCCTGTTCATCTCCTCCAATTTACTGATGACACCGCCTTCCTGGCCCTTTCTCCTACCCCATCAACGGTCCCAATGTACCCTCCAAAGCCACCTTGTCCAGTTAATTTTGGTTCCTTCGTATCAACTCCTCCAAGACCCAGGCAATCACCATAGTCCACACTACCCAGTCTTTCCGTCTCCATGATTTCTATCTAACCATTTATCGTCGTCCTATCCACCTCACTCCTACCCTAAAATACCTTTTCCTCATCCTTGACAGCCACTTCACCTTGACCCCCTATCTCCTTAATATCCAACACATAGCCCACAATACACTTTGACTCCTGAAACTCCTGTCCGGCTGGACGTGGGGATTGCATCCTTCCACCATGCTTATTCATTTCATTTTCTTTTTGTTGTGCTACTTCCAGATTCTTCAGTCTGCTGCTGTTTATATGGACCGATTGCTAGGATTGGAGCAGAACCTCTTTCCTTCTTTTGTGAAATAACGTGAATAGATTTGGGTGGCATTCTGATGTCTTTGGGAGTAACCGCAAAAGAAGAACTAGGCTGCGGTGACACTGGAGCTGGAATATGTGGTGCGTTCTTTGAAGTTTTAGATGGAACTGGTTCAATTTGCAGGGTTTCTGAATTGGAAAACGTAGGCCTATCGTGACAAATAAGAGGTCTGTCAGAGAACAAAGAGGCAGAAAAATTTGTTCCCTAAAACACCAGATTTAAAAGGACAAATGCCATATTTTATAGACATGTTAATGACTGTTATAGGTGCTGCCACCCCAAATATGCTCCTCCAAAGAGTCTGCCTGGCACTGGTTCACTTCTCGTCCATGATAGTTGTGGGGAAACTTCCCTATAGCAGACAAATAAAATGTGTTAAGTGCAAACATGAATGACACATCCAATGGCTGGAATTCATGGCTTCAATGAGGCAGAATTGTAACTGTTGTCACTTTGTTTTTCCCTGAATGCATTATGACACCCACGTTCTTCGTGTGTTATGTGACCGTCCAATATGAGAGGAACAGGGTTCTTGTCTGATGGCTTAGTATGGCTCAGGAAATGGTCAAACCACGAAGGAAAAGTATAAAGTTGCATCGAACCTGAAGAATTACAAGAAAATAATGTTTGTGGTGGATTACCATAAACTAACTCGGCTTTCATTCAGGTGAACTGAACTATACTCCACCCAAACAGGCCGCGAAGACCCAACAGTACCGACCGGTCGCCGTGTCCCCCCAGCCTGGAGGTGTCATTGGATGCCGCTATGTGGTCAGCACACTGCTGTCCCGACCATATGTCAGTTTACAAGATCCGTCCAAGCGGTAGCCCAGCCTGACAGCCCTTAACTGCAATGATCTGACGGGAACCGGTGTTAACACTGCAGCAAGGCCGTCAGCTTTCATTCAGATGCGAGGGAAACTAATCATTGGGGAGGGGGGTATGAAATGTCCGCATGAGACATACAAATAACTGTGTGGACAGAACTCCTCGTTCTGTGAATGTAATTGTCCCTATTTGCTTCTTTCCTTTCAAGACGAGAGCCTTACTCGATTTTGGTTGGACATTAGGTACACCAAAAATGTTCAAATGTGGGTGAAATCCTATGGGACTTACCTGCTAAGGTCATCAGTCCTTAAGCTTACATAGTACTTAACCTAAATTATCATAAGGACAAACACACACACCCATACTCGAGGGAGGACTCGAACCTCTGCTGGGACCAGCCGCACAGTCCATGACTGCAGCGCCCAAGACCGCTCGGCTAATCCCGCGCGGCCATGGGTATACCAGTCTCATTGACATTTGAGATACGATGGGGCGGAAACTGTACTTCATCTGAGAGAGTTTTTAATATGGAGAGAAATTTATCTACATTAGACTTTTTAAAGGCCTGAGCTCTGGCGGCAGATGTCGCCTCAGGCGATAGCAGTGTAAGGTATGGGTGATGACTCTTGAATCCATAGAACCAATCTTCTCCAGCAAGACGTGATCCTTTGTCGAAAAGATGTTTAGTGTTTTTTTCTCAGACCGTTGAATAGCAAGATTTATGACATCTCTAACTGCAAAACCAAAAGAACATTGTTCCCATTGTCAAAATATGGTCTTTCAGTTCCTTCTCCTGTTCAGGGATGAAAACAGGTCGTTTTGAACCAAGGACTTTTTTCTCTTTGGTTGTCTCTTGCTTTAAGTTGTTGACTCGTCTATTCACTGGGAATACTAAATATTTTTCGCAGTTGCTTTCATACCCCGCCGCATTTTTGTGGTGAAGTTCTTGTGAGCTCAATTTCTAGCCATTTAAGAGCTATCTGCTAGAGAAAACTCGAGTCATATGTTTGAATGTGTTTGGAGCAAAGCAGTCCCCGGATAGAAAGGCAGGACAATCTTGCCCCCAAACGCTCTCAGACTAAAAAAACATGACTACATGATGTCTAACACATTCTAATATCTCGAAACATAGAGGTGACTTAAGTTAAAGATGCAGGTAACCAGAATAATTACTATAAATAATAGTTCTCCCACGTACATCTGATTTAATTATACAATGAAACTGACCATACCTTACTTTAGTTTGTCACAAGATCGATTTTTTTTTCGTTAGCTTCTAAACAGCAGCGGACATTCAACTGTGATTTGGAACATAAGCAGGACGTAGTAGAAAATTCCAGCGACATATCACAAGGGCGTCACACCATCCATGGGGATGACGATACATGGGGCTCCCCTACGTCAATTAACCTTCAATGTCTGCCATTCAGTATGCGTGTGACAAACATAAATTAGGAATAAGGTACTCTGAACTCCTAAAGTAGTGAAGAGCGGAAACACATGCCTACACCACATTTGTAAAGCACTTCACGCAACAGAATCGCCAGCCTACTGGCATAAAAACGCCAGATAGCAGTAATAATGTCCAGCTACAACCACCCAAAGAGATCCAGTACAGTACCTTCAAGCATAAGATATCCTACACTTGTCACTTGAACATGTTTACAGGTTATAGTTTCTACCTAAAATTTACTGTAAGGATTTTGTCTGCTTGTGTTTCCCGATGAACTTGCGATTTCAATTCGTAGATACAATCGAAACCGGTTACAACGACGTCGAAGTGGCCGACGGTTTACGGTCGTTATCGCCGATAGTAGCACAAACCTAGTTATTGATTTGTTTTTGATTAAGAAATTTTAGATTGCCGTAGAGGTAACAAAAAGTAGCAGAACTACAGTACACCCACAGTATTTACAATAAAGTATTTGTGAAGAGGAACAAAAAAGGAATTTTTTTTGTGCTTATTCTGTGCATACAGCAGGAAAATAGCAGTAACTTGTAACAGGTGAAGTAAGAAGTTGAAACAATGTACGTTGTTCAATAATGTCGTACACGGTCCTGGATAATGCACGAGATAAAATGATGAGCACGAATAAAACTTACTGTAAGTACTGTATAGTACAATATTCATGAATGCCACAACTCCATTCCAGTTACTGTATAACAAAAATCGATCAACAGCAACCAAATGAAAAGTCAGTATTCTATACACAAATTACTCAAAGGCCTATGGTTCCGACCTGTGTTGCTCTTTAACGCTTAGCTTCCCAGGTTGTTTTATTTGTCACACACCGTCCTGGGATCAGTCTGACAGACTGCAATATTTAAATTGCCATAAAAATATGCATTCAGCAATTTCTTTAAAGCATTTCATATTTTTATGTATACGTTACATTAACAGCACACACAAAATACATTCAAAGAAATTTTAAAGTTTATTATTTCACAAAATAATAAATACAGAAAAAAATCCCATAAAACAGCCAGAAAAATGAAAACTACACTATTAATTTTTAGGTTTTTAGTTTCCGTCTCGAAAGTTTTCTTTCCATTCGCTATAAATGTTAGGGAGTTCAAGTTAGATTGTTTTCTTGCAACAATGGAAAATGTAAGGCGTTTTTCTGTTGTTTTTTTGGATCATGGGTTGAGGTGTTCCACGTTTTTGCGATAGTTCTACATTGACATCCACTCCTGGTTGAATCACACACAAAATACGGTGAATGGATGAAAAAGTTCATAGGGCATGTGATAGTCGTCGACTCGTTTATTCCTGTGTTGCCATGAACGAGTTCGCCAGCTTTTTCAAAGAAGTGAAGTATTATCACTGCAGAAGTTGTGAAGGACAAACACATTCACCACACTTATGTCCAACACGAAGAAAAATGTCATTAGCTATCGCTGGAAGAGGCTTCGACAGCCAGCAATATTTGTTTCGGCCAAATATATTTCTAGCAGAGCTATTCGCTAAAGACTCAGTCTCTACACTTCTGTCTTCATCACTCTGATAATGTGTTTCATTCAAGGAATTCGCAGGTGGCAAAACAAATTGGTCTTCACCTTTGCACCGTTCCTATTCTGAATTACGTTCTTTTTCAGTTTCATTGGCACTATCTGAAACCAACATCATTTTGTACTCTGTCCTCAAAACATTTTAAAACAATATTCTGAAAGTCAGGATCTGTACCTGGCTACTGAATCCACGATGCAAAGTGCCAGAAGTGGTTTCAAGGACTGGTAGCATGAGAGAAGCAGTAATAGCATAGGTCCATGTCGCATTCAAGTGGCTACTAACGAAGGAAGCAATGGAAATATCAGCAAAGAACAACTAGTAATGCAGTAATCTCCTACCACACCATTACGCATTAGCAGCAGAGTAACATCAGATGCTAGCGGTACGTGCTGCTGCACCTTAGACTCTTTAAGAGTTAAAATGTTGTACAAATGAAGTCATGTGCGGAAGTACAGGCTAACCCTCAAACATAAAACCTTAGAGGTAGGTGTTGTCATATGTTGCTGGTATGGGAACTATTAAAATTGACATTTGTCTCACCCGTAAGTGATACTTAGGCGTGAGACCAATGTTAGTTTTGATAGTTCCCGCACACAGCAACATATGGCAACACTTATCTCTAAGTTTTTACTTTTGAGGGCTAGCCCGTTTTTCCGTGCTTGTCTTAAAATGTGATGTACTGTACCTGACGCACTGAAAATATCTAACACACACAACCACAAAATATCAATAACGAACACACTATTATTCCACTTTCATACTCTGAAGAAATAACACATATTAGAGTTTATTTTTCTACTTCTCTGCAATCACAGGGAAGATAGTGTTGTTTGGTTTTTTAACCTTGTGGTCCAATAGTGTCAAATGTTTTTTTAATTCCAGTCTTTGATCGCAATATAAATTCCTTTGAGGATGACCGATTTCAGTCAGTAATTCTCCATCTTCAGATCTGTTCTACACCATGTCCTAATGTGACAAAGCTGTAATGCCATCGTCGAAACATTTATGCACTTAGCAAAGCATCGTCACGTAGAACCAAAATATGTTGTGTAATAGGCCACACAGTCATTGCGCAAATGAGTAGTTTTGTACAGTAACGCCCGTTGCGATGTGGAATAAAAGAACATTTAATAAATTATCCTTGTTTGCTTTTTACTCTTAAGACGTGTGTACGCATTTTGCAGAAAACAAGACTTTGAAAATAAGCTTTATATTGTTATTAGTAATCCCCAAAATACGTAACAAACTAAAATGAATATTGGACGTCACAGTCGATGTACTTCACCAAAAGTGTAATTAAAAATACGTCGTTTTATATGATAAGCAGCAGTAAGTGATTTTTTAAAATATAAGTTTTATGTGTAATTTAGATGAGGCGATTCGCTTTCGCTGTTATAGCCAATATGGCTTTAGAAGCGATGTCTCTGTGAACAATATCAACTATGTATCCCGATTATGATGTTTTTCATCCTCAGAATGCCACAAACCTCTCCTATGACTATATCAATCAGTTTCTGGCAATCCACGCTTCGTGTCGTATCGGCCATTGTGACCCAAAAAAACAAACGGATTTGAATTTCGCCGATTGTCGTCTGAAATCTGTACGTTCAGGTCATGAGATCGGCTACATTGTGATTGCGCCCATAGTGGCGTACTGATCTGTCGACATCGGCCGATGTCGGTCGTCGGCGGAATCCACCGACATCAGCCTTACAGTCTATGTTAGACAGTCATTATAATGTAAATTACAAATCTTTGAGCATCAGGTAAGTGACGACATTCGTGTCAAAATCATGAATGCCTCTGTCAAGTCTTGAACGTGAGCCAATCAGCATACTTTATATCACAGATATTAATGGAGAACTTTCCAGGATTGATCGTCACCTCCCTTGGGTTGATTTCAACAGCGAGAATCTTTGTTTGGAAATATTCTGTTGCTTGAGAAATGAGCTCACGCCTCTAAGTCTATCTGCGGGTATCTGAGACAGTTGCCTGCACAGTTTTTACATATATACCACGAACATAGTTTTCAGTTGTAATACCACAACCCTTTGGGACCCTATATCTTATTCCAGTCTCATCTCCACTCCCTAAAGAAGTCATAAATATAATATTAGTAAGTTTCACTAATTTAAACTGTTGTTTTGACATTGTTTACATTAGGTCTTACCAGTAAATGGAATGAAGGAAACGTGTTGGATTAAACGCTAATGTACCATCATAATTTACACACAATAATTAATTGAGGAGTAATTAACGAATCAAGTTCCAATATTTCCAAGTCATATAGAGACAGCTATTTTTATATTTTGAAGTCAGAAATTGTTTGAGTTCCTAATAAAAATATGACACGATGATTATTCAGACAGAATCAATAATATTGTAATTGTGTTAGGTAAGAAGACTGTAATTCCAGCCATATAGAAATGTAAATTTTACTCATACAAAAATTAATTAGTTGCATCTAGGCCTATTATTTGATAAAACCACTCACTCTATACACCTGAAACTGATAGCATGTTTTTTCTTTGAGTCAATTAATTACAATATGCAAATTAACGAAAAATACTGTTGCAGTGATAAAACATGTAATTTATAGTCTTATAAAAACAGATTGGTATGGAATTATTTACTTTTATTCTATGTAAATTTCTATGTAATTTGGGAATGTGTATGGAAAAACTCTATCTGTTCTTATGCAAAATTCAATATGTAACAATGATACTAATTCTTTAAAACGATATAAATGGAGGCGATTTGTACGCCGCCATACTTCAATCAGGCCGAATTCTGTATCAGCAGCATATTGTCAGACTTTCTTGTAAATCACATTCATCCCCGAACATCTAGTGTACGAAATAAAAACCTTTGTAAACAAGAACAACTAAAACTTATTTTGAACATTTCATAATATCCAAGTGACAATGCGGTAACATCAAAATGAACCTATGGCAGTATCAAGAGGCAGCACCCCAGATTATGCAAGATATGTATAAAACTGATGGAGGGTTATCTGAATGCTGGTAATGTGTTGTAAACGTGGTATTAAAGAATTAGATAGTGACTGAACATTGTTTTTCTCATGTTAAGCTACGATACATATCTCAAACTTCACATAAACATTTTCGCCTCGTTTTATTATGCAGTACCTTCTAGAACAGGGTGTAGTCAATGTAGTACTGTTCTCACTTTCTATTAGAAATTACTTTTCAGATTTAACTTACGAAATTTTTTCTTGAAATAATTACTTTCACAAAGATTTACAGACCCTACAGTTAGTAACAAAGGTTGCAAATTTTGACAGTCTGAAAAGTAGCAACTTCTTGTCTTTGTGTAATGTCGACAGCATTGTCGATAGAAAAATTATGGGTGAAAAGAAATTTTTTTTGTATGGAAACTGAAGTACACAGTAAAGCTGTTCTTGGATAATTTGAGCTGACAGTTGCCTTACTTATTCAAAATGGATGCTGTGCAATGGATTCGATATGAAAAATAAAAATATATTATCAGAAAAGTTGTGTTTTAACAAACAAATATCTGCAAAAATATCTTCAGACTTGGCTAATTTAAATATGAAACTTAAGCCAAGTAAAAATTTATACAGAATGGAACATTTCAATTAAGATATGAAAGTTATGAGCAGGCAAGATCCATTACAGTTGGCAACTGCAAACATCGCCTATCTTGTATCACAATTGGATAAATATATTAACAGTTATAACTATTCATGTCGAAGTAATACCTGATTTAGTTAATTTTTCCATCTGTCTTAGTTTCATTTGACTGCAGCTTATACTTACATCTCTAATTATTGGAATTACTTCAACATTAATTATATCTATATATGTACCTATGAGACTGGTGGTGTTGTGGGCACATGACATGGTAAGGTAACCTATACAGGGTGTGCTGAAATTGTTGGTGCAAATTAATATGAGAGGTAAAGAATATCGAAATATAAACATATATTTTATTAAGTACAGTACATATGGTCCCCAAGACCAATTTCTGTGCTAGGGACGATTTAAACAGAAGGTAGTTTAGCGACAGTGCGATTCATAGAAACTGCTGGAACGATCGATCTATATGCCTGAATGAACACAATACATCTTTGGACCATCGATTGGCGTGACAGTTCGAAGATTACTTTTTTTTCTTTTATTGGCTTCATTTCCCCCCAGAGGGTGGCCGGGTTGGCAGCAGTGTAATACGCCGCTCTGCAGCCTACAGAAAAGTAAAAAAAACAGATGATAAAATGGTGACTGCTTAAAACGTATATGGTGAAAAGATGCGAAGAAAGTATAAAAAGTAAGGGTGGGTGATGCTGATTTAAACATGATGTAGTTAGACAGGTACAATTAAAAAACATGGTGACAGTCTGGTTTCTGTTCACAACACTTAACTAGGGGGATGCACAACACTGAACAATTATGGAAACACTGCACTAAGACTAAGAGTACAAAGGTAGATGCGTGGGCCGGGGGGGGGGGGGGGGAAGCCGACAGATGAGGAGGAAAGAAAGGGGGAAGGAGAGGATAAACCAGAAAAAGGGGGGAGCCGATGGAAGGAGACGACACAGAAAAGGGCGTAGGGCAGATGCAAGAAGGAGTGGGGATCCGGGGGAAGCAGAAAGAAAAAGGACTCAGGG
The DNA here is from genome assembly GCF_021461385.2 of Schistocerca piceifrons. Classification (NCBI taxonomy): domain Eukaryota; kingdom Metazoa; phylum Arthropoda; class Insecta; order Orthoptera; family Acrididae; genus Schistocerca; species Schistocerca piceifrons. Next base: position 90,619,258 of record NC_060148.1, on the reverse strand, counting down.
AAGAGAAAGGAGTCAAAGCGAGGGTAAGTGGAGAAAAAACAGGATGGAAGTGGGAAGAGGGAGCCCAGAAGAAGAACAGGGCAGGGGGAGGGAAAGGGAGGGGAGAATCAGAGTTGAAAGGAGGCATTAATGGGGGGAGAGAATGCTTCACCAGGGAGGCCGAGTTGATGCAAGCAACCTTGGGAAAGGAAATGAAGGGTGTAGAGGTGGAGGGTAGAGGGACACAACAGTGAAGGTATGAAAGCAGGCAGGGTTTGGAGAGGACTAACCAAGGGATGGGGGGGATCAAGTCGGCGGGAGGTGTAGGTCTTGGATATGTTTGAGGAAAAGGTGCAGATGGGGGAAAGGGATCAGGTCATAGAGGATCCGCATGGGGAATGGGCAACATATATGGAAGGTGAGGCAGAGCACATGGCGCTTGAGGATGGGAAGGGACTTATAGAATTTGTGGGGGGGGGGGGGGGGCGTTTCCAGGACTGGACTGGCATAACAGAGGATGGGATGGACTAAGGATTTGTAGTTGTGGAGGATGGTAGAGTGGTTCAACCCTCATGCCCGGCCAGAGAGGAGTTTAAGGAGACATAGTGGCTGTGGGCTTTGGACTGGATAGAGCTGAGATGAGGGATTCAGGTGAGGTGACGGTCAATGGTGAGTCCAAGGTAGGTGGGGCAGAGGTAGACAGGTTGGGTGCAGATGGTAAGGGAAAAATCAAGGAGCCGAAAGGAGTGAGTGATTTGACCTACGATTATTGCCTGGGTCTTGGATGGATTGATTTTGAGCAACCACTGGTTACACTATGTGGCAAAAGAGTCAAGGTGATCCTTGAGAAGGTGTTGGAACTGTTGATGGGTAGGAGCAAGGACAAGGTAGGTGGTGACATCGGCATACTGCAGGAGGTGGACTGAAGGGGGGATTGGGGCATATCTGCTGTGTACAGGAGGTAGACGACAGGGGAGAGGACAGAGCCCTTGGGTACCCTGCAGAGGGGTAGATGGTGTCGGAATCGGCATTTTGGATGGCAATGTAGGAGGGGCAGTGGGAGAAGAAGGGGACAATTAGATGGACATAGTTGATAGGAGAGGTGTAGGTCTGGAGTTTAAACAGGAGACCAGGATGCTATAGCGGCCGTAGGCCTTTTCGAGGTTTAGGGAAACAAAAATGGCAGAGCGATGGCAGTTAAGCTGGAGGGAGAGGAAATGAATGAGGTGTAGGAGTTGGTCATCGGCAAATAAGGATAGTTGAAAGCCACATTGGGTGCTGGGGAGGAGGTGGTGTCGGTTGAGATGGTTATGGATGCACTGGGTAAGGATGGATTCCAAGAGCTTGCTGAACACCGAGGTGAGACATATAGGGCGATAGGAAGAGGCATCAGATGGAGGCTTGTTGGATTTGGAGAACATCAGGATACAGGAGGTTTCGCATAGGTCAGGGTAGAAGCCAGTGGAAGGATTACATTGTAGCAGAGAGAAAGGACTGCAAGGAAAGAGGGAGGGCAGTGTTTGAGATGACAGCAGGTAACGCAGTCGTGGCCGGGTGTGGTGTTGTGTTTAGTGCAGGGTGTGAGGCTGATGTCCTGTGTACTGAATGTAGTGTTAAGTTCTGATGAAGGTGTGTGGCCCAAGTACTGGAAGCTAGGAGCAAGGGTAGGAGCAGAGATATCCATATGTTTGATGATGCTGGGGAAGAGGGAATAATCAAACTGGGGATCATCTGCAATGGAAAAGGCATTGTATAGGTGGGAGGTAAAGTGGTTGGACTTACTGATGTTATCAGGAAAGGGACAGTCATGAAGGAGGAGAGTGTACTACGGGGTAGAGCGGTTTCAAGTAAGGCTATGGAAAGCAGACAAATACTTGGAAGACTTAAATGGGAGAGTTGTGTTACGTTGTGTGCATGTCTGTCACCAGGAATGAAATTTCTTCACAGTAAGCATGTGGTGGATGTCTCGTAATTTCCAGTGGCAGGTGAGTAAGTCCTGGTCGCGAGTGTAGAGAAAGGAGTGGTAGAGGTGACGGGATTCACGAAGGAGAAGGACAGCATGTAGGGTTAGGGCTGGGCGTTGATGATTTATGGCTTTGGTAGGGATATGGGTGGCTACAGCATCAGACAATGTCTGGTGGAGGAAGACAGCAGTCGGAAACATATCATCAGGAGATTGGAGGGTAGGGTCATGGCGTTAGTCCTGGGTGTTTATGGAGTCCTGGTAGGCATCCCAGTTGTTGTGGGAGTAATCGTGGACAAATTTAGGAGGAATGTCAGGGTGAGGAACGGGGCGAGGATGGCGACCATCGGAGATGGTGAGGAGTATGGGGGCATGGTCTTTGCCAATTAGGTCTAGAACATCCATGGTGATGCGCTCAATGAGGTTGTGTTGGATTTTAGTCTGTTGTGTTGGGGGAGGATGTCTCCCTGGAGGGTGGTGGATATTGAAGTCTATAGCAATCACATAGCTGTGGCGAATGTGGGCCAGGAATCATACGGAGCGGGGGCGGAGGGTACAAGGGCAGATGTGATGGTAAGGGTGGGGAAGAAGAGACTGAGGGTGAGATGCTTCGCAGGATTATTGAGGAGAGGTTGGGTCAAACAGGGACGTGCTTGTGGTGGCCAAGAGCAACCCCGTCACGAGCCTGGTGGTATGGGTTATCAGTGTGGTAGAGGGTATAAGGCGCTGGTGTGATGGAGATGCGGGGTTGCAGGAAGGGTTCATTTAGAATGAAGGCCTCATGTATCGATCGAGGGTATGATGGAAGAGGTGTTTGTGGGTGGGTAGAGAGCGGATCTTATGGTGAAGGATACTGTGATGTTGTCTCGCCTAGGTAGGGGAGATTTAGATGAGGTTTGTGAGAGGGATGAAGGTGAAGTGCGCATTGTTATGCGAGTAGGTGTCATAGGTGCTGAGTCGGAAGATGGAACAGACAATGAGGGCGATTTGGGAAAGTGTGTGGGGGTGTTGAAAGGGGTGGATATTTTGGAGGACAATGGTGATGAAGTGGATGTTGTCCTCTGCAGTAGGAGGAGGGCAGAGTGAGTTGGTGGGGGGATGGGATCATTGATGGGGTAGACTCCTTCATGAGCTCTGGGGTGATGGGAGGAGGTTTCACTTTACATTTAGAGGAGTAGGTAGGGTGGTGTTCATTACAGTTATTATAGGAGGGGGGAGAGACGAGGTTGGGGCAATTCTACAGGAAATCGGAATTTTTGCACTCGGGACAGGTAGGGGATCCTGCAGGCAGTAGTGAAATGGTCATTATACTTTACATATCATTGGCAGCAGTAGGATTGGGGGGGGCGGGAGGTGTCAACTTTGTGATGTCTATTATAGATTAGCTGTCCCTCTGTAAGGTGTAAGGAGGTGGTCGATGGAGGAGGAGGAGTCTGTGAATAGGTGCAGCAGGTAGGTCAGCTCGGCATCATTAAAGATGCGAAGGGCCAATCAGATTTCAATGTCGGGATGAGAATTTATTTCCGACAACACCACAGCCCCTGTGGTCATGGGGCTAAGCTTCATGATCACAGCACTTAAGGTCAGCAGACGTTGCGGAGGTTGAGTCTGTCAGGGAGAGGATGGGTTGTGGTAGGGGGTAATGGTGATCGTGGGCAAAATTGGATACATGGGATTTTGGAGAGGAGATTGGAGTGGAAGGAAGCATTGGGGGATTTAATGAGGACCAAGTATTTTCAAGGAATCAGAATGGAGGCAGGGAAATTGGGGAAGTATTTATGGATTGCCAGGGAGATGGTGCGAGTGTCAAGGAATTGATGGTCAGGATTGGAGAGGACAAAGATGTAGGTGGAAGGGGTTGTAGGGGTGGGTGCCGAGGTCACATCCACGGGGATGGCGGTGTCTTGGGGATCTGGGGTTTTCCTTGTGGAGAGGGTGGATGCAGGAACAACATTAGGGCGTTTAGTTGGTTTCTTGGACAGGACAGGGTGGGAAGGGGGCTGGGGGATGGATTGAAGTGGGAGGTGTTGGGGCAGGTCCTACCTGAGGGGTGGGTGATGCAGCAGGTGTCGAGGGTGAGTGTGGTAGAAACCGTGGAGTGGTGGGCAGATATCTGTGCTGCCTGGGAGCCTGTCGTCGGTGGTGCAGTGAGTGGTGGTAAGTCTGAAGATGGCGATGGGGTGACAACTAAGGGTGAGGGAGAAGCAGGGGAAGTGACAGCCGAAAATCGCACAGGAGTGGGGTGGACATGGAGGGAAGGGATGTGGTCTGCAGAAGAGCTGGTCGTGGCTGGGGCAGCTGAGCAGCTGAGGGGGAAGTGAAAATGATGGTTGTAGGGTGGGACATGGTGGTAGTGTGGAAGTGGGGGGGAGAGGTGAAGATGGTGACTGTGCTGACGGCGATGGCTACAGTTAGGAGCAACGGCGGCAGCAGCGAGGACAGTGGCGGCAGTGAAGGACTGCAGCAATGGCGGCAGCAGTAGCTTTATCGGCGTCAGCGATGGTGGGGAACGGCAGCGACAGCTGGCACACAGATGTCGACAGCAGCAGCAGCAGCAGGGGGCTCCTCCCAATGTGTTGATTCTACTGTGAGTGCAGCCCAGGCACTGCAATCTTCTCACTTGGAAGTGAGGGGATTCAACGCTCAAGAACTCTGAAGATTGCTTGCACATCCACAGTGGTACCTGCAGCAACGGTTTCCTACAACAGCTGCTTTGTATGACTACCAAATCAATTGAAGCGGGATACAAAAAAAAAAGCTCACATACAGCTCGGAGAGCGGTGAGCTGACCACATGTCCCTGTGTATCCGCATCCAGTGACACCTCTGCACTGAGGATGATACAGTGACGGTCGTTACTGTAGAGCCTTCATAGCCTGTTTGGGTGGAGTTCTGTTTTCACTAATAAAAATAACGCTTGCCTTGAACAGGAAAGAAAAGAATTTGCATTATATACATTTCTCAGGCTTTTGTCTTGAAATGCATTGTTGTGAAAAATGTAGAAGAAAGCATACACGGAAAAAAGTGGCGATCCCCAATGCTGCTCTCTGGGCCTGGTTGTTACGTGGAGGATTGCATTTTTCCCGGGTGCACGTAGTACACAGAGGTGACACGAGAGTCAAGGAGCAGCAGGCAGTGGCTAGCAGTGCTCACTGCCACCAGCAGATGGCAGGCATGAGGCTTTCGACACCACCTTGAAGTCCCTCACCACCTGGTTCTGCTCCACAAAATGCGGTGATGCAGACCAGCTGCCTGCGGACGATCGCTAACATGGCTAGTTGAGGCAGCTGCCATTTCATTGCACTGCAGACTAAGCGCAGTTGGTTGCGCGAGGTGAATAAATTTTCATTTAGGTATTTGTGACTATCGAGGGAAACATGTGAAATAAGCTTCATTTGTAGTTCTAAGTTTCGTTGAGAAAATTATTCAATAAAATGTATTTTCTTGTGACCTGCAAAGGTAATTATTTTCAGACTTACACGCATTAATCACCGTATAAGCTACATATAGGCTGGAACGTCAAATTCGTTACACACATTTGAGGGTTGGATCCCCTCAGTTCCGAATCGAGGAATTGCACTGCCTGGGCCACACTTAGGGCGTCTCGTGGATTTGGAAGAGCTCCAGCCACTGCTGTCGTCTTTTCGTCCGTCTGCCCGCCGTCGCTGCTGCCCGCCGCCTCGCTACCCGGTGTTCACCGCCGCCTGGTTGCCGTCGTCGCCGTCTCCCAGGTGCTCGCTGCTGATGCTGCTGTCGCCTTCGCCGCCGCCGCCGTCGTCGCGACCTGCTCGCCGCCTCCCGGTGCTTGCCGCTGCTGCCGCCAGGTCGCTGTCTCCCGGTGCTCACTGCCGCCCAGTGCTCGCCACTGCCTCCCGTTTCAGTTCCTTTCATACTTCGGTGACTCCTGTCGCCTGTGGGCACCGCCTGCGATCATAGACACCCCCTCTACCACCGTCATCTATACCTCCCCTTCACCTGCCTCCACTTTAACATCGTGGAGTGCTTCCTCTGGGATTAACCTGTCTCATACACTTCCCCTACTCACAGTCTCCTCCACTTCTATCTCCTCCTCTTCCCCGTATGCCCACCTGTATATCACTCCTTCCCCTACCCCTGCCCCTGCTCCAGCCCTTGCTCCTGCTCCTGGTCCTGCCCTCCCTCCCACTCCTGTCGCCCACCGAGACGACTTTCCCCATTCCCCACCCACCCCCGTACAACTACGCATGCTTCCCTCGCTGCTACAGTCACCACCATAGAGTGTCCCACCCTCTTAGCCGGTGCAACCGCCTCACAAGAAGGTCCTGCCATCCACCACCTCCCCATATATCCAGTGCCTCATCCCTCCTCCCAGGCCACATCTGCCAAAAAACCTTCCAATTGGCGACATCTCCTCAACCCCTCCTCCAAAACCTACCACCCACCCCACTTCCCTCTGACAGCGCCATGGATACCACCACACCTCCCACCTCTCCAGCCCCCTCCCTGTATACCTTCATCCTGGCCAATACTGATCCAAAATTCCACGATGCCCGCACCCTCACTCTTGAAATCCAGACATACATCCCCAGTGTGCCTATTACCCAACTTATCACTCACAGACTCTGTTCTCATCAATTCCTTCCATACTGAACTCCTCTGGTACCTTCCCTGCGTCCCTCACCCCTTTCCTTACATCCCCTTCTCCTTGTCAGCCTCAACACCCTCATTGTCTGCCAACGCTCACCGCCATGATCACAAAACTCAGCCCTGTGGCCATGGAGGCTGAGGTGTTGGCGGAACTGAACGCTCACCCTGCTCTGGAAATCCACTCAGCCCACCGTATTTACAACTCCTCTGGCCCTACCTTCTTCATGCATATGCTTACAGAGTCTGCCTGGTCATGATGGTGTCACCTACCCCCCTCTCAAGGAATCCCACCCATCCATCCTTTCTGTCCTTGCTACCATGTCTTCCACTTTACCCCAACCTGTGGAAGACTTCCTGTGTCCTGTTGTTACTTAAACCCAACAAACACCCCTCTGATACTTCTTTGTATCGTACCATCTGCCTCACCTCCGTATCCAGTAAGGTCCTTGAGACCATCCTCTCCCATCGTATTCAACGACCATCTTAACCAACACCATCTCCTTCCCCTTACCCAGTGTGGTTTCTGGCCTTCCTTCTCAGCTGACAACCAGCTACTTAAGCTAACCAATCTTCTTTCCCTACAACTTAACTCCTGTCGCTCCACTATCTTTGTCTCCCCTGACTTCCAGAATGCCTACGACCGTGTCTGGCATCCTGGACTCCTCTTCAAATTCCAGACCTATGCTCTCCCCATCAACTTCATCCATCTCACTGTTTCCTTCCTCTCTTGTCTTCCCTCCTATGTCACTATCCACAATTCCAACCCCCACTTTCTGTCCCTCTGCCAGCGTGCCCCAAGACTGCATCCTTTCCCATCTCCTCCATCTCCTGTACACTGCTAATATGCACACACCTCCCTCGCTTGTTCACCTCCTCCTATTTGCTGATGACACCGCCTTCCTAGCCCTTCCCTTCAATGGTGTCAACGTACCCTCCAAAACCACCTTGGCTAATTCACCACTTGGTGCAACCGGTGGTTCCTCTGTGTCAACCCCTCGAAGACCGAGGCGATCATTCATAGGCCGCACCACCTGCTCCTCCTGTCTCCATGATTTCTACCTCACGATTTATGGCCTCACTCCTACCATCAAATACCTTGGCCTCCCCCTCGACCGCCATGTCACCTGGAGTCCCCATCTCCTTACCATCCAACACAAAGCTCACAACAGACTCCACCTCCTGAAACTCCTGTCCAGCTGGACATTGGGCCTGCATCCTTCCACCGTCCTTCACACCAACAAATTCTTGATCTGTCACATCTTTGTTATGCCAGCATTGCTTGGAGTTCTGCCCCTCCCAGGTACTATAAAGCCCTCCAAATCATCAAACGCCATGCACTCTCTCGCCTTCTGTATCAACCTTCTGCCTTCCATCCTCCACGTGCATCCTCCATGACCCCATCCCCCACTTTCTCGTTTTCCTTGAACACATCCGAGCCCTGTATGTTGTCCACCACCTTGATCCCCCTCACCCCCTGGTGTCTCCCTTCCTCTCCACCCCGAGGTAATTGCTGCACCTTTACCCTTGTGTCTCACCCTCTCGCCATCTCCACACCCTCCACTTCCTTTTCCAACGCAACTTCCAGCATCCCCCCCCCCCTGCATGATGTGCTTCACCCAGACGTTTACCCTTCCAGCCCTAACCTCACCTTCCTCCTGCCTTCTCCTCAGGGCTCCCTCTCCTCCCCCCTTCTCCTTAGTGGCTTTCCCCTCCTACACCCCCTCCCTCACCTGTGCTCCCCTTCAGTGTCTCTGCACTCCCTCCTGCCATGTTTTCCCTCTTCATCACCTGCCCCATCTGTCTCCCGTCTCTTGGTGCACGCCTTGATTCCCCTTGCCTTTTCATCCCGCCTCTTCCCTGCTGCACCTTGCTCTCCCCTGCTTTTCTATGCTCTCAATCCTCTCCCTCGGCTGCTCCCTCCTGGCAGTTTTATTCTTCGTTGTGTGTGGAATTAAAACGTCTTGTTCTGTAGTGTTTTTAATACTGTTGCCAACTTTTAACCTGTGCGTGAGACTTCAGTGTCTTTTTTGTGCTCTACAAATCGACATATATGTTTTTTTAATTTTATGTCTACTTTTTTAATTGTACCCCCATGAATGTCTCCACGTCAGTGTATTTTTACCTCCATTAGCTCTCCTTACTCTTTTTTTAAGTCCCCCTTTCTTATCGCCTTTATATGTATAATTTTCTTCTTGTATTAGTTGTCATGTAACTCAGATCAAGAGCAGCGGTTTGTGCCTCTGACAGCCACTGTACCATTACAATATGCTGCCAACAGAACTGATCAGGAGTCAAGTTACAAATTTACAGGATTTGGCCTGAGAAGTAACAAGACTGTTAGGCTGCCAGATGTACTGTAACTAACAGCTGCAGATTTTTCGCATGTCGCTACCAAACGCTTGTGGGATATAGAACGGCAGGTCATGAGGTTGGAGGAGAAAATGCGGCTCCTGGTTGGCTGTGTGGATGCTGTCGTTATCAACATAGCAGCTCACCCTTCCAGAACTGAAATGTATTTCTCGGACTCAGACAAGGGAGGATTACCAGATGACTGATTGTAATTAATTCCTTCAATGGCTTCAGTATTCAACAGTACGACGAAATCCCTGTAGTAAGCTTTTGCGTTACCCACAGATCACTCAGAAGAATAACCCCATTGAAGTTAATTTTTTTCTTTATTGTAATTACATGCCTTGTACGAAGCAGGGTGGCAGTGGCCTACATACGCCACTCTTCGGCCAACAGAAAACAGATAGTAAACATGGAGACAGAAAAACAGATATACATGAATGGTAAAAACAGGAAACATAATAAGAAATGAAATGCAGACACTGGTTGTACAAGGAAGTTCAGCAGTGCACACAAACATAGAAAAACAGTTTCACATGCAAACGGAGGAGCACACTGAAGGAGAAAACTGACGCACTTAGACGAAGAGAACACTGTAGCACATTGGTGACGATCTCCATCACACTGAATACACTAATGAGATGGGGGGGGGCTGATACTGGGTGCAGGGGACGGGTAGTGGGAAAAGATGGGGGAAGAAGCCAACAGCAGAAAGGAAGGGTGTGGAAGCCTGGGAGGGGAGGAAGAGGCAGAACTGGGAGAGAGCAGGGGGAGGGAGAAGAGAAGGTGAGGAAGGAGAGAGGGAGCCCTGGAGGAAAAGGGGGAAGGAAGGAAAGGGAAGATTAGAGCTGATAGGAGGGGTATATGGAAGGAACGAGGACATCATCAGGAAGGGGGAGTTGGCGGAAGCCACCTTGGGCAAGGGTGTGGAGAGTGTGGAGTTGGAGAGCAGGTGGGATGCAAGAGTACAGGTGTGGCAGCAGTCGAAGTTAAAAATTTTCATCACTGTTGTTTGTAATTAGAGTACTGTGTCAGGTGAGAACGAGAGCATTTTATGATACTCTGGTCACCTAAGAAGTGGGGCGTAGTGCTGGAGATTTTCCGAATATTATATCACTCTCTTTAAAAATCAAATGACATTCGAATTGTTTCTTTGCACGTTTCTTTTTACGTCTGAACAACTACCTACATCATTGCAGGCTAGTTGGACCGCTGGCTGGCCAGTGCTGTCCAAGTTCAATCCGTTGGTAGAACTGTTGCCTTGCATTATCGCTCAGTCTATGTGCGTGTAACACAGCATACAACGTCTCCTTATGATCGTACTTGACTGTACTAGTCACAGATTAGCTTCCTCTTCACATGGAACGAAATTCAATGAGATCAAGAAAACGCGGATTAATACATGGTGTAATACTTACATCAGGTTTATTTTAGGCACTTACAGTCTACCCCCTACTCAAGACCATGTGTTCCTCATACTTGAAACAAGAAATAAACTCAACTGAATCAAATGTCTTTAATATCAACGTTCCCCTTATATCCAATAACAAATTCTCCAGCACATAGTGTGCAATAGAGATGTTCATTATTACTGTCATTCGCAAAATTTCAAAATTTTTTAAATTCTTTTCGCAGGCTAACATTAACACACGCTTTCTTTTCTCCATTATTAAGCGATGAGAGGGGTGTAAGGTATGTGATGCGTCTCAAACAGCCTCTCCATACAAATGCCAACCTCACCTTCACGAGTTGCAGCCACCTGTTACCACTAACGAGGATATGGCGACCGAGTATCTCCCGGAATAAGGAGACACCCTCTACCAAGCGCAACGGCCTCCTAGGGGGGCGGATGAGCAGGTAGAGGCAGGGCACCCTCTTGTCCTTGGGATGGGAAACTGTCCCTAAAGGCGGAAGAGCCACATGATGGCCAACGGCATAGGATGAAGAAGGCAAGGAGAAACCACTTCATTAAAGATCTAATTAGATTTCTCAAGTATCAGCAACCATAATATGAATATGAAACAAGCTCTAGTAAAAATGCAATCCGGAGTAATAGCCCCTCATTCGGATCTCTGGGAGGGGACTACCAGAGATCTCGTTTCAACAGTTCATAGGAAGAAAGGAAATAAAAAGAGCTATAGTAGAATTGGAACGTGGAACGACCGCACCTTACTGCAGATGGGGAAGCTCGAAAACCTTAAGCAAGAAATGAAGAAAATGAAGTTGGATATACTAGGAGTGTCTGAAATGAGATGGCCTAACTGCGGAGATTTCTGGAGTGATGAGTACAGGATAATTCACACAGGAACGATAGAAGATGGACCTGGAGCAGGTGGGGTTGGAGTAGTTATGAGTCGAAAATTGGGGCAGAGAGTGAAGGGATATATACAATATGGAGGAAGGATAATACTTGTCAGTCTGGATACCAAACCTACAGAGACGGTTGTGATACAGGTCTATATGCCTACCACAAACCAGGAGGATGAGGAAGTTGAAGCTGTATATGAAGAGTTAAATGGAGCCTTGAGAGGAATCAAAGGAGAAACAAATTTCATAATCGTGGGAGACTGGAACGCAATGGTAGGAGATAAAGAGGTACAGCCAGCTGTTGGACGCTATGGCCTTGGTAAGAGGAATGATAGAGGAGACCGACTTATAGAATTTTGTAACAGGAATCAACTGATAATATCGAACACGTGGTTTCAACATCACCCCCGTAGAAGATACACCTGGAAGTCACCAGGGGATAGAGAACGATAACAAATTGATTACATTCTAGTCAAAAATAGATTTAGAAATCAACTAAAAGACTCTAGAGCATACGTAAGCCCTGATATTGTGAGTGATCACAACATGGTTGTTGCGGAATGCCGACTCAAGTTCAAATGCATAAGGAAGAAAATAGGAAATGGAAAACTGGATATAGGGAAGCTTGGAAACCGTGAGACGCAGAAGGAGTTCCAAGAAAGGGCTAAGGATCTAATACAACAGCATCCTATAGAGAATGTAGAACAACATTGGGAAAATATGAGGGATGGCCTAATAAAAGCAGCTGAAGAGATAATTGGAAAACAAAAACCTGAAAAGAGGAAGGAGTGGATAACTGATGAAATAATACTTATGTTTGAGGAAAGAAGGAAGCTCAAAAATAATGAAACGGAAGAAGGGAAAACGGCATACCGAGTGCTTAGGAACAAAATCAACAGGAAGTTGAAGCAAGTAAAAGAAAGATTCCTTGAAGACAGATGCAAAGAAGTAGAAGACCTTCTGAAGAAAGGAAACCTTGAATTAGCATACAAAACAGTGAAACGCTTCTTCTCAGGAGGACAAAGGATTAGATGCAATGCCCTAATAAGAGAGGATAATAAGATGGTGTATAATCATGAAGATATAGCACTTACGTGGAAGGAATACCTAGAGAAATTATATGGAGGCAACGTACAAGATGACATGATTGAAAGTGAGGACGAAGTAGATAAAGGTGAAGTAGGAGACAACATACTAAGGTCTGAATTTGATCAGGCACTACAGGCATTTAAGCACGGAAAAGCACCAGGAATTGACTCATTGCCTGCAGAAATCATCAAAGCAGCTGGAACAGAAATAAAAGATAAATTGTATAAATTAATCTGCCAAATATATGGTACTGGAGAGCTGCCTGAGGACTTCAAAAAGTGTATTATTGTTCCATTACCAAAGAAAATGCCAGCAAAATCGTGTGCACAATACAGAACCCTCAGCCTAACATCACATGCATCAAAAATTTTGACGACCATCCTCCACAGAAGAATTGAAGGGAACGTGGAATGCATGCTCACAGAAGACCAGTTTGGCTTTAGAAGAGGGAGAGGTACGCGAGAAGCCATTATGGCCCTAAGGCTCATAATAGAAAAAAGAATGGAAAAAGGAAAGGACACCTACATAGCATTTATTGACCTCGAAAAAGCCTTTGATAAGGTTGAATGGAAAAAACTATTCCAGATATTGAGGGAAACTGGAGCTAAGTACAAGGACAGGAGAACGATATGGAACATATACAAAGAAGAGGTGGCAATAGTGAGATGTGGGGAACATCAACAACAAGCAAAAATTAAACAGGGTGTGAGACAGGGATGTGCAGTCTCCCCTGTCCTCTTTAATATGTACACACAGAAAGCAATAGACGAGGTCAGAGAAAAGTTAGGACAAGCTAATGGAATCAGGATCCAGGGAAAAATAGTTGATATACTGCGTTTTGCGGATGACATTGCTGTCCTAGCGGAAAATGAGGAAGAATTACAAGTAGTGTTGGAGGAAATGGAAAACACTCTTGCTACACGGTACAACATGAAAATTAATAAGTCAAAAACAAAAATCTTTGTTGCAAGCAAACAAAATAATCAAGTAATTACGAATATAAGGCTGAACGGAGAGAAGCTGAAAGAAATACAAGACTTTGTCTACTTAGGAAGCAGAATAACATCAGATGGTCGTAGTAGGAAAGATGTAATAAGTAGAATAAATCAGGCAAAGATTGCATTCTATAAAAGGAAAGGACTCCTCACATCTAACATGATAAGTCTGTCGTTAAGGAAGCGGTTAATAAAGACCTTTGTTGGGAATGTGCTTCTCTACGGCAGCGAAACCTGGACACTTGGAGAGGACGAAAGAAGAAGGATTGAAGGATTCGAAATGTGGTGTCTGCGAAGGATGTTAAAAATTCCATGGACGGCCAGGATGACAAATGAAGAAGTCCTGCAGAGAGCGGAGGAAGTTCCAGTTCTTTGGAAGACGGTCAAGAAGAGGAGAGATATATGGATGGGACACATTCTGAGACATGAAAGTCTTCTCCACACTATAATGGAAGGCCTTGTGGAGGGCAAAAGGGCAAGAGGCAGACCTAGAAGAAAGTACATAAGCCAGATAATGCAGGACCTAGGATGCGGAAGTTTCACGGAATTGAAGAGGCTGGCCGACAATCGCACTGAATGGAGAGCTGCTGCAAATCAGTCTTAGGATTGGCAACTTAAGAAGAAGAAGCGATGAGACAAAAAACGAGTACCAATTAAATGATCAAAGATGTGTAGATCAGTTAGTTCACACACGAGAACAACATAGATACATTGCCCCAACGATGTTGCCAAATACCTAACAGTAAGTGAAATGTCTAACAGTAAGTGAAAAGTTGTGGTTCAAAATGCAGCGTTGAACGTGTAGATCTAAAATTTTAAAAAATATTCGCTAGTCGTATAATTCTCAAACCTAGCATATTTGCAATCTTGGACATTATCCCTAGATTACTGATTCGTCCTGTTCCAATCACGTATGGAGCGCAGGAAGAATGATTGTTTGAATGCCTCTGTACGTGCAGTAATTACTGTGATCTTATCCTCACAATCCCTATGTGAGTAATACATAGGCGGTTGCAGTACATCTGTAGAGTATCATTTAAAGCCGGTTCTTGAAACTTTGTTAACACACTTTCCCGGGTTGTCTTCAACAGTCCGCCAGTTAAATTCCTTCAGTATCTCTGTGACACTAAAAACCCCTTTCCCCAATTATCCACAGGCTTGCATTTTGCATAAAACGAATATGAAAAGTATAGTAACAGTCGCTCTGCACCTATATGAAATTGAAGACATGATTTATGTCCAAGATGTGACAGAGAAATAGATGACTTAGCACCCATCTTTGCTTGCCTACAGGAGAGTGTTGAATAGGTTTTCCATCAATTTGCATCTTTCGTCACAAATGAGTTTAAAGTCCTGTGATGGTCGTATTATGGACAGGTTTGCCGTTAACGATTGCAGGTAGATAGTGCTCTAAGTCACACACGGAACACACAATTGTACAGGAATCGATCGCAAGTTATACCACACAACTGATGCAACGCAAGAGAACAATGGAAAAACATGGTTAAATGCGTGACAATGGCTAATACCTGCTGGTTTCCATCAAGTATTTTGCTCCTACCGTAGGAATCTGGTCATTTTTGATTCCATAGACAAGAATTACTCCTGTACCATTCAATAAACTGCTACATTAATTGTCTTTTCATTTCTCTACCTATCTCCCCACTTTGTTTCACGGCTGAAAGAGGTGCAAATGTAAACAGTAGTTCTGTGATACACACAGGCGTCCGCAGCTGTTTCGCGAAACATTAAAAGTAACTTAACAGCAAGTGTTGTCAAAACGGAGAATATTTTTGGGCCCATGAATACTGATCAGTCAATATTACCAGCACTGACAACACGCCAACTCTCACCTTCAGACGGTCTGTATATTGGCGCATTGTTAATACACTGACAATAGTACTGGACCTGTGGAGAGCCCCTTAAGAAATTCACTGAATGCATGAGGGAGCACACAAGCTTATCCGATCGTTGTGGTTTGAAGGGAGTCGTGTGAAGTTAGCACCCATTTTTCTTGAAAGTTACATTTTTTTCATAGTTCTTGATAGACGTGCCATAGTTCTAGAGTTCTTTGTACAAAATTTGGATAGTTCTGCAGAATTTAACTAAGAAAACAACAATACTAGAAAAAATTTTCGTATCGAAAACATTCTTTGTCAATATCCGCAAAATGTAAATTCTTACAACAGTTCTGAGGACAGTTCGGAACAAAACTCCAAGAGTTCTGTAGAAAACCCTAACAACACTTTTTTGTGCAGCTAATAGCTTACAAGATAATTGCAACTTAAGGAGAAGATCTTTTTGCTTACTGTGCAGTTGTTACCCCTTTTTTCAGAAACGTATATTTTTTTCAGAGTTCTTGATGGATATGCCATAGTTCGATAGTTCTTTGCGCAAAATTTGAATAGTCCTGCAGAGTTTAGCGAAGAACTCGAAAAAAGTTTCGTATCGAAACATTTCTTTGTTAATTTTCGCAAAAAGTAATTTCTTACAACAGTTTTGAGGACAGTTCTGAACGTAACACCAAGAGTTCTATCAAAAATCGTAATAAAATCTTTTTGTGGCGACGATAGTTTATACGATAATTTCTTTAATGTTAGGCCCACTTTCTCCACAAAAAAAATAAATTCGTACAACAGTTTTGATGAACAGTTCTCTATATCAGCCCATATTTTCTATCGTCAATCATAATAACATTTTTTTGTGGTGATAATACTATGTAAGACAATTGAGTAATTGTGGGGCTCACTTACTCTACAAGAAAAAAATATATCTATTCGTAGAACATATCTGATGACACCTCTGGGTAGCATTGTAGGAGTTACATCGAAAATGCTAGTAACATATTTTGTGCAGGTCATTGTTTATGAAGTAACTGCATTTAATAAGGAATGCTTATGAGGATTTCCCGTGAAGTTTGAACTCCTTTTACGAGAAATATACATTTTTTTCATACTTCTTGATATGTATGCAATAGTTCTAGAGTTCCTTGCTCAAAACACGAACAGTTGCGCAGAATTTCGGGAACAAAACAATAACTCGGCAAAATTTTGGTATAGTAAAAAATTATTTGTCAGTCTGGAAAAAAATAAATTAGTATAACAGCCCTGTTGGCAGTTCCGGATAGCACCCAAAGAGTTGTATTGGAAATGTTAACAACATTTTTGTGGAGATAATAGTTTATGCGATAATTGTTTTAATCTGATATTCACTTTCTCTACGAAAACAGAATTCGTAGAACAGTTCTGATGACAGTTCTGAATAGCATCCACAGAGTTCTACCGAAAACACCATTAATATTTTTTGTGGTGGTAACACTATATCAGATAATTACTTTAATGTTGGACTCACTTTTGTTATGTAAATCTGATAAATTCGTACAAAAGGTACCAGAGGTACAATGAGCTGTGGTGGGAGAGCTGTTGGCGTGGTTACTATGCAACTTACTTGATGGGCCCCAACGTTGACAGAGCTTCACGTATCGGCCTCTTGACATTAGTATTCCTTGTTTGCTTACAATTCGCCTTTGTTCATATCACACCCAAAATTCAATTTCTGAAGTGATCTTTTAACATAGAACAATTTTAACAGATCGATGCGATTGTAATCACTGTATATACCACTTTAGGATGGCAAAGGATGATTGATTCTTTATGTCAGTGCTTACCTTAGTATAATATAGGTTAATGAATTACATAGTAGTTCGAAAAAGCTCATTCTCTTACAAAAATACGTCATATTTCCGAAATGACTAGTAACAAATCCGCGAAAAGCATATCAGTTTCACCAAATTAAGAAAAAAAAGTAAAAAAATGTTTTACGTCAGTTTCGTGGACGTATCCTTGCTAGGCAGATGTAATTGCTTTACAAGTTTCTCTAAAATTTTAGTAATTATATTTGTTGGTCCTACAGAACTACACTTTGAGCATTCAAATGACCTACATATCGCCAGAAACCTCTTTGTTACTCCTAATTTCTCGTAGACTGAGACTGACTCTCTCGTTAACGTATCTTGCTTCTCTGATTTATCTCGTCTCAACATAGTTACTTGTTGTACCGGTATGGTGTGGGACTCACCAGAGACAAAACTTCTGGGTCCATGGTTCCGATTGTCTGTAAGTTAACATGTGGCCAGTCGGTCCTTTTTTCAACCACTCTCACACCCATTTCGTCTTTTTGATCTGTCATCCACTGCTTACAAGCTGTAGCTAATATAACTGCAACACACACGAATCCTTTTCGGTGTTCGACAGCTTATGTTGTAAGACCAGGGTGTCAACACACGATTTTTGTCAGTATTTTTGATGATGTGAGGTTACTTCAGTATATTGAAGCTTTGACAAGCTAGTATTATCAATAAATATTGAGCATGCACAGGCCTCCAACAGTTGGCGATACTATGCCGCCTGCATCTAGTTTTAAAAAAACTTGCACCATCAAGGTAAGAGTGTACGATAGTAAGTTCCAAAGTATACCAGAAATTTCAATTAGAACATGAGTAAACAATGTACAACAACGAATTGACGCAGTTCATAAGCAGCTACGAATGAGTTTCCTTAATTTATTTATAATAACAGAATATGATGAGTGGCGAAAGAAAATAAACAAGAGATGGAAGATGATTTGGGGCTGCTGACCTGTAAAGTCAGGGGGCTTCCGAAACTGAGCTTCACACCTGTCTGGAGCAGAAGGTTTGAGAGCAGTGCAAATAGGAGGTTGACTTTTACTTTTAGCAACGAGATATCGCGGTGTTCGTTAAATGCGGGAACAGGGAAAAAAAAAAATCATTGGGTCAGGGACCAGGCTGGGTTGGTGGACGTAATGAGGCGTGTTGGACGTGGGTTGATGGTGAAGCCAGGAAGATGGATTACATGACGTACCACACATCGAACGAGAAAGTTCCTCGCTGCATTTGAGGAAATAAGACACTCTTTACATTTGAACACAAAGCGAGTCGTAACTAATTCAAAGTTTGTCGCAATAATCTAAGAAACAGTATAACGCATTACACGGTGGAGCTACTACAGTGCATCATAGGTACAGACAAGCAGAGTCTGAACCCTTCAAAAATTCATGCGTGTTTTACCTTTCCATGAGACTCCCATAACCTCAATCTAGCAATTTGACACACATAATAAACACATTAGCAAGAACGTTGCTGGGTGTGAAGTACACTCCTCACAATTTGACCATAGATATGGATAGTTACTCCAATTTCCTGAAGCAACTGGAAATTAGTAATTGATATCGGTAAGGATGTCTTCCTTATTTTCAGCATTTTGCTGCTGAACTTCTTATTGCGAGATCCAATACACAGCCATTACGCCCTGCAGTGTTGCTCGACGTCGCCGACAGATGTCAGCGTGAAACGCTGTCGGGAAAACATGGCGATCATTTTATCCCCGTCTCTTGTCGCCGTCTGCAGTTAGTGACTACCTGTAATCCAGTCACATAGTATTTGCAGCCACATTGGCTGTGTTTAGTGTGTTAACTTTTAAGAACCCGTTACCAATAAAACAATTTGTGAAACTGTACTACGTTAAGCAAAAATTCGACGGTGTTTAGAGCTAACTGTCGTTTTCGTCGAACAAAGATCGCTTTGGAGTGCTTCTGCGAAATTGTGTTAGACAGAGAGTGTGACAGAATGGCGGACGTTATTGTATTGGTGTTTCGCCGCATACGGTTAGGGAAAAATAGTTTTATTACGATTTATCTAACTGTGTCACAGTGTCGGCCACTGGAGCATTCGATTTGTAGTGAAAAAAAAAATCATTCGTTAGCACCAAAAGTAGTAGTACAGACGTCGGTATAGGACACTTTCCAAGTGAAAACCAAGTTAAAAAAATTACCTAATCTGTTTCACTTGAAAAACTGGTGGAATGGAACAAAATAAGTGAAAACGAAGTGAAAAATTTTCCACATTAAATTTTAAAACATTTAGCTCAAAAGTGGTCGTCTCTTTCAACCTGCATCTTTTCGGCCAAAAGATGGCGGACCCTTTTTTGCGGTAACTTTTTTGCGAAATCTTAGTCAATTTACGGCAAAAGTGGTCGCCTTCCTGAACCCGCATCTTTTCGCTCAAAACAATCCGACCACTTGTTTGTGAGCGCTTTTTTGTGAAATTTCGGTGACTTTAAGAAAGGTCAGTGATGTGGGACAAACCCGCATCTTTCCCATCAAAAGATAGTGGACACTTTTTGGAAGAATTTATGGATGGCCAGGGTGATGGTGCGAGTGTCGAGGAACTGCCCGTTTCACTTCCTTTCATACTTCTGTGACTCCTGTCGCCTTTGGGCACTGCCTGCGATCATGGACACCCCCTCTACCACCATCATGTACACCGCCCCTTCACCTGCCCCCGCTTTAACATCGTGGAGTGCTTCTTCTGGGATTAACACATCTGATCCACCTCCCCTACACACAGTCTCCTCCCCTTCTATCTCCTCCTCGTCCCTGTATCCCCACCTGTATGTCGCTCCTTCCCCTACCCCTGCCCCCGCTCCTGCCCCTGGTCCTGCCCTCCCTCCCGCTACTGTCGCCCACCGAGACGCTTTTCCCCATTCCCCGCCCACCCCCTACAACTACGCATGCTTCCCTCGCCCGAGTAACCACCCACCGCTCCACAGTCAACACCACAGAGCGCCCCATGCTCTTACCTCATAAGAGGGTGTTGCCTTCCAGCACCTCCACATCCATCCAATCTCACATCCCTCCTCCCAGGCCACATCCACCAAAAAACCTTCCAAGCGCCCATACCTTCAGCCTTGCCAACACTGATCGAAAATTCTTCAATGCCCACACCCTCACTCTTGAAATCCGGACGTTCAACCCCATTGTACCCATTACCCAACTCATCACTCGCAGAGACTCTCTTCTCATCAATTCCTTCCATACTGACCTCCTCCGGCTCTTTCCCTACATGTCCTTTGGCCCCCATGCATCCCTCACCACTTTCCTTGCAGTCCCTTCTCCTCGTCAGACCCAACCCCATCGTCGTCCGCCAACCCTTACCACAGTGATCACAAAACTCAGCCCTGTGGTCATGGAGGCTGAGGCGTTAGCAGAACTGAATGCCCACCCTGCCCTGGAAATCCGCTTGGCCCACCGTACTTACAATTCCTCTGGCCCTACCTTCTTCATGTGTATACTTACACAGTCTGCCTGGTCATGATGACATCACCTGCCGCCATCTCAAGGAATCCCCCTCCCCCATCCTTCCTGGCTGCCCTTGCTACACTGTACAATGTGCTCCCCTTGTTCTTACCCCGATCTGTGGAAGACCCCGTGTCCTGCTGTTCCTTAAACCCAACAAATTCGCCTCTGATACTTGTGCATATCATCCCACCTGCCTCACCTCCATGTTCAGTAAGGTCTTTGAGGCCGTCCTCCCCCATCGTGTTCAACGACCATCTTAACCAGCACCACCCCCTTACCCAGTCTGGTTTCTGGCCTTCATTTTCACCTGACAACCAGTTACTTAAGCTTACCAGTCTTCTTTCCCATTGCTCCACTATCTTTGTTTCCCTTGACCTACAGAATGCCTTCAACCATGTCTGGCATCTCGGGCTCCTCTTTAAATTCCAGACCTATGCTCTCCCTGTCAACTGCATCCAACTCATTGCTTCCTTCCTCTCCCGACCTCCCTCCTATGTCACTATCCACAATTCCAACTCGCATACTTTCCGTCCCTCTGCCGGCATGCCTAAAGGCTCCGTCCTTTCCCATTTCCTCTATCTTATGTACACTGCTGATATGTACAAACCTGCCCCTCTTGTACATCTCTTCCAGTTTGCTGATGACACCGCCTTCCTAGCCCTTTATCCTACACTTCAATGGTGCCAACATACCCTCCAAAACCACCTTCGCCAATTCACCACTTGGTGCAACCAGTGGTTCCTCTGTATCAATCCCTCGAAGACCCAGGCGATCATCATAGGCTGCATCACCTGCTCCTCCTGTCTTCATGACATCTGCCTCACCATTTATGGCCGTCCTATCCACCTCACTCCTACCTTCAAGTACCTTAGCCTCCCCCTCGACCGCTATCTCACCTGGACTTGCTATCTTCTTACCATCCAACACAAAGGTCACAACAGACTCCACCTCCAGAAACTGCCGTCCAGCCAGACACGAGGTCTGCATCCTTCCACTGTCCTTCACACCTACAAATCCTTGATCTGCCCCATCTTTGTTATGCCAGTATTGCTTGGAGTTCTGCCCCTCCCAGGTTCTATGAGGCCCACCAAATCCTCGAACGCCATGCACTCCACCTCGCCTATCGCATCCGCCTTCTGTCCCCCCACGTGCATTCCCTACGACCTCATCCCCTTCCCCCACCTTCTCCTTTTCGTTGAACACCCGAACCCTGTATATTATTCACCGCATTGATCCCCCTCACCCCCTGGTGTCTCCCTTCCTCCTCACCCCAAGGCCACAAAATTTGTAGAACAGTTCTGAATAGAATCCACAGAGTTCTACCGAAAACTATAATGATATTTTTTGAGACAGTAACATTACATCAGATAATCACTTTAATGTGAGACTCACTTTTGTTATGTAAAATTAATAAATTGGTAGAAAAGGTCTGATGCCATTTCTTAATAGGACCCTAAGAGTTCTACTGAAAACTGTAATAACATTTTTTTGTGGGGATAACAGTTAATGAGTTAATATCATTTACAAGAGACTCACTTAGACTACATTATCATAAATTGGCACAACCCTTTTGATGAAAGTTCTGGATAGTACCAAAAGAGTTCTTTTAAAAACCCACACAACATTTTTATGGTGCCAATAGTCCATGAAATAGATTGCATGTTCACTCTGCAGTGGGTGTGCACTGATGTGAAACTTGCTGGCAGATAAAAACCATGTGCCGGATCGGGTCTCTAACCCCAGGCTGTCACGAAGAAATATCATGATAATAGCCTTTCTTCCAGGAATGCTACTTCTGCAACTTTCTTAGGACGACTTCTGTGATGTTCAGAAACCAGGAGATGAGGTACCACCAGAAGTACAGCTGTGACGACGGATCATGTATTCTCACTGTTATTTTGGAATTATGTGAGACGTAAAAAATGCTACAATGTGCAGTGCAGTACACAAAAGCTCTTTTATCTGGACTATTTGGGACGGGATGTAATTCGGATTACCGAAAATCCTTATAATCCGGAAATATTCTACTAAATACAAAAGTCTAAATGTTCAGCAATGTACAAACGCCGGTACAGCTTCCTAACGCTGACTATAGTAACGGTGGGTGGAAGCGTGGGATGTGCACGCTTAGATGATTCAAAGAGAGAAGGCTCGTCAGTGCAAAACAAACAGATGGCTGAGAGAGCAAATACATTCACACCCTCCACTAACCTGATGGTGTCACACTTGTCGAGAAGCGCACCACAGGTACAATGAGCTATGGTGGGAGAGCTGTTGGCGTGGTTACTATGCAACTTACTTGATGGGCCCCAATACACCGTTATATTAATGTACAATACCTGAGAAACTATGTCATTCACACACTCTGAGCTCCTAAATCACTCGGTACTAGGCTAAATTACCAGCCTACTGATAAGCAGCCTATGTACCCCACTGACTATGTATCTTCGTGTTTCAAGAAAAAAAAGACCAAGGGACACAAAATATGAATCCCGATAAGTCGGAAATATACATAATATTTCTATACACTGTAAAAACTTTTGACTCTCGCTGTAGTCTAACTCATCAAACGCCCACACTTCCTTTCTAACTAGAACAAATGTTGGCAGCAATATTAACGATAGCAATTTCAAATTTTGTCGTTACACACAGCACATGTTTTTCTGTATCGTAGAGTCACTTTCATCCATGAGGGTCCTGGGCATATTTTTAGCTGTTAGTGGTCCTGGATGGCATGAGAGCTCAAAAAATTGCTTTTTTACGTAATAAAATTTTTCTGGTTCTTCCTGATTCTAAAAATATACACTTCGAGTACAGTACCTCGTCATTCTCGTGCTTAAATGTTATTTTGTTTAATTTGGGCGCCGCAATTTCCGTAGATACTCGTTTATGTAATATCTTTGAAGAACCTGTCGTCTGTCGTAAGTGCAGGAAAAATGTTTACATGACAGAAAACAAAATCACAATGCGTTTCAACAGTTGCATTTGGGAACACGTGCCAAAATCTGTTTTTGTTGGCATTTCAGGTTTTCACATTGGTGGAATGGATGACATAATATGTTTTAATGATGGAGTAAAAAGCAGATTAAAAACATTTAGCAGACCAGGCATCACAACTAGGAACAACATGAAAATTGTGCTGCTATGAGCTGACAGGCAACATGGCACAGAAATCGAAAAAGCTGTTGAAACCATGAAAAAGGAGTCCATAATAGCAAAGAAAAGAAGTAAAACTAAAGAAAATGAAGAGGACAACAAAGGAATCAACAAAACTATGGAGCAGGAATGGTTTGAAATGTCGTCATTGATAAGAAAATGACATACAAGTCTTTAGTTTCAGTTTTCTGTAATCAACGTCTTTGCATACAGAGATATTGTCACCGGTATCTCATCCACTATTAAAACTACATGAACAAAGTTATGGAGGAATAATAATATAGTGCCTGCCTACATACTGAACCACATTATTCAACAATGGATTATATATTTTAAATTGGAGTATGTCATATTATGTTCTTAAATTATTAGAAGAAAAAATTGACTCTTAAAATACATTTTCTTTAAAAGAATCAAAACATGAAACTGTTAAGTATTACTGATTTACTGTTTCAACAAGGTAATAATTCCAAGAACAAAATTGGTTTTTTATCTTTTATTTGGAATAGTGTGTAAGTATATTGAACCTAAAATAACAATTGCACATAATTCAATATGGAAGAAAAACATCAATATTCATCACACAATATATTCCACAGATTTACAATTTTTTTCACCTAGAGCTCACAATATACTAATTGTTTGATGAAAGTTTCACTCCTGAATCTATTGATAGTCTGGCATTATTAAATTTCGAGGTACCAGTAACAACTATAGGTCGTGATGTACAGATCCCTGTAACAGCTCTTCTTCAGGAAACACTAAAACACAGAAGGACATACATATCTATGGAATTTAGTAATAAATAAGCTTAGAATTTATGAGGTGGGAAACAACTAAGAAAAATAGGTACAATAAATATATATGTGAAATTTAGAGCATAAAATGCTCATATTCTAGTGACTGAAACAGGAAGGCTGTGGTTCTAGAAACAAAGATACTAAGAATTAACATAAGAGCTGTACATACTTTGCTTGAGGACCCATTTGGGAAAAGTGCCAAATTAATGTCTATGATTTTCTTAGTTGAATTCCAGTTTGGGCAATCATCTACGTAGTTTTTCTAGCTCAATGTGACAATGATTTCATTTTCAAGCGTTTTCAGCATTGCACTCTCCACCATTTTATTGTTACAGGTCTTTCGGTTTTCTTCTGTTTTCGAAAAACAGGATGAAATTTCAATGACGTCCCTGGTGAAGTATGATTCGCAATAGTCTTTTATGAAATGAAATATCTCTTTAGAGTCCAAATTCGGCAGGTAAGTATCATCTGAAGAGCGCCGAAAACACACACTATCACTCTTGATTGAGAGACTGTTGTTCTCCGCATTCATAACAAGTGAGCTCGAAAGAGGAGAA
Source organism: Schistocerca piceifrons (assembly GCF_021461385.2). Classification (NCBI taxonomy): domain Eukaryota; kingdom Metazoa; phylum Arthropoda; class Insecta; order Orthoptera; family Acrididae; genus Schistocerca; species Schistocerca piceifrons. Next base: position 90,594,283 of record NC_060148.1, on the reverse strand, counting down.
AATCTGTATTCAAAACAATTAAAAATTGTGTTTGTCTCATTGCCATCTTCGTGTTCGGTCTCACTTTGTAAGGTATTGTTCAGTGTGGTATCAGAATTATCGAGTAGAAGATTGCATTTGGCGTTCGTTATCTTCAGCTTCTTATTTTTTCTTTCCAGATCTCTTCTTTGTGGTAAGGCAGTGATGCTTCAGTTGTTTTGTGCTTCAGAGATTACTTTGAATCTTGTTTTTCCATCAAAAGTGGCTTTAACAGTTTTGTTTCCTCACGCAGGCAATTCAAATGTTGAAAAATAAATTTGTCTACTCATAAAGGTAGCTTGTCAAAGCCCTTTGTCTTTAATTTTGAAAACTGTCCTTCAGTCGGTGCTGATGAACGAATACACAAAGGAATACGGAAAGAGATTTTCATCCTTAGTCTGATTCACGATGACTTCAGCTTCATTGTAGACATGTTTTGCCCTATCAATCCACGAATTTGCAGTAGATTCCTTAGAGTTCAAAAATTACTCCAAAAGATGGTCATAATTGTTTTCAGTATCATCAGTTTTGTTGTCATCATCTTTCTTTTCGTCAATCTATGAATGACATGGACTACCTCTGATAATGTTATCAAGGTGGCGCTGATGTTCCATTGATGAATGTTCTTGACCGCATTCATCAGTACCAAGATGTTCACAGAATGCAACAACCACAAGTGAGCGCAAAGCAGTTTCGATATCATGAAAATCGGTCATCATGTAAATATGGGCCAAAACGCGAGGATAAAGTTGTTTTGTTTGTGATTTACCTCTTGAGAAGCATTTACATTTCGATATCATGACCATAAAACGGTTTAAATCTATTCTCAAATAACACGAGGGTAGAATTACTCTATTATGCGAACCAGTATGACTAAAACACCTATTCAAATAATCTGTTAAATCCGAGCAATTGGCTATTGCTCTAGAAATGGCAACCAACAAAGTCTTACCAAAATCAGTTACCATGATTTTTGGTCTAGGAGCTCCAGATCTGACGATTTCCATAAAGAAAAATGACAAGAATGATGCATCATGCCTACAGGATATCATCTGATAAATTGGGCAACTGATTTATGATCGATTTAACGATATTTGGATCTTTACTAGTGACGCTTACTTTGCGGATGCACATATACTTATACAGCTATATGTACTTTGACTTAATTTCTATACAGTCAGCCCTGTTTGACAGATCCCCAAATCGTGAAATAAAGCGAAATGCAACGACACCTGTAGCATCTACTGAATCGTATACACTGCTATTGATTTGATGACAATATTTGTGCAACAGACTTTGATATATACAGAAGAGTGGATCCAATCCTGATATATACAGAAGAGTGGATCCAATCCGATTGCGTGAATTTTGTGCCAATGGGTTGTATGTTTCGCGATTTGCAGGTTTTCAACAGGCTTACTAGTTGTTATACCAAATCCTTTAGTTCTTTCCTCTTCTTTAGCCTTTCTCAAGACATCAGCATTTGGTAAATTTGGAGGAATCATGTCTCCGAAAGACATATTTTTCGCTTCATCATTTCGCCAAAGAGCTGCAGGCATGCTGTTATCAACCAATTTAGCAGCTACCTGTTGTCTTCTTTTCAGGTGATTACTATCGTCTGAAAAGTTTGAAAGTCTGCAGTTTAGAATAATATCGTTGATCTTTTTTGGCTTCTTCATAGCAATCCCTTCGAAAGTGGCTCCGCATTCTGCACCTTTGATCTTCAATAAGTACTTTTAACTTGAACTTTCACACACTTTCGCGTATTTGAAAGAAAAGGCACATGGAATTTTGTGATTTTCATAAGTATTATCAGCCATCAAATCGATCCACTTCCCTATTACCAGTCTTTAAGGCTTTCCAAGTTTCCTGTTTGTTGATTTTGTGATAGACCATTTTTCTGCTGACAGTAGCAGGTCAAACTGCTTTGTCATGTCCTTGTTTCACGGAGAACCAAAAACATTCCACGACTCATCTTTGCTGTCGTTGTCTTTTTCTTCATCGAAACATTCCAACCTGAAGGTGTTTCTAACAAAAGTAAGAACATGACAATCTTCTTTAATTGTTGTGTAAATATGTTTTGAAGGCATTTTCGAGCCGATGTCGGCCATGGTATCGGAAAGTGTTTGGAAGACCGGGTGAGACAGAGTGAATTGAAAGCCTCTATCATCGATCACGTTAAATTCCTCCATGCTGAGAAGACGTTTCAATTCTGGTAGATTGTACTTTTTTATGGGTAATACAGTTCATAAATATCACTTACACAACAGCACCGACTGCACAACAGGCACTGACTGCACAAGAGCTCTGACTGAAGGAGCATAATGATTATTCGCGTGAGTATGAGCAACATTGTTGCGTATACTCATTAGGGGCAGATCAAGGAGAGAAATGCAGCGCTGGCGGGCGGCTTCAGACGACAGGGCGCGCGCCTCCCAAAAAGTGCAGCTGTTGTTGTCATTAGCTTTGATGCTACCGCGAGAAGCTTTGATGCAACCACTTTTGTAACTGCTATGCGGACGTCACTTGCCGATTGTTTAAAAGCGGCAGTTCATGTGTTCATTGTTTCCACAACTTTTGCATTGTTGCTGTGTGTTGTTTATTATTTTTTGGTCTTGAGAGGTCTCAGGGACGTATCATAGTTTTTATTATGCTTCCATCGGGCGCATCTTTTCAGTTTGATACACGTCGAAATTTTCTGTAAATTACTTTTCAACAGTTGGCAGTATTGTCGCCTTCTTGTTAATAGCTTCCTTTCTCTATATGATTTTCGTTGTTGTATTGTTCAGTATCGATGCAAGTGCTCTGTTGATGAGATATGAGCTGACTGCACATTTTTATCCACTACGCCCTTTCGTATTTCATTTCAACAATTAATTTATTTGTTTATCAACGTAGTAAGTAGTACAAAGCTAATCCAGAATGTAAAATGCGCTTACATTCTTTTTGAACTGTTTAATCGTCAGTGTCCGCTGTCTGAACGTCAAATATCAAATTAAAACACTGCGCCTGATTCAGGGTGCGATTTGTGCTTTTACCAGTGGGGGGGATGTCTTTGGGGGTTATTAGAACTATATATGTTACTAGCTTGGGCCGTGGCGTTATGCATGGTTAAACAGCTATTTATAAATAGATGTTAATACCGAAACTCACTATTCACGCGTATGCACTATCAGAAAAGCCATCCCTTGTTATATCTTTAAAAGTACATTATAGGTAAAGTTTATTTACAAAATCCTCTACATACAGGAATATGAGGAGAATTCAAAAAGTAGAGGCACATTTGTGAAAAGCTGTACTTATTCTGCTGATAGAAAACTGAAACGTATTAATAGTAAGACTTATTAAAAACTTTCAGTGTTCGGCTCCACAAATTTAAATTATATGTAAAGTTTTACTCCAGTGCATGGGAAATAAACATCCCAGGTTGGGATGCATAAACTAAAACAAGAGGAGGGGATGGTCTGATGCAGAGGGGGGGAAATCCCCCCCATCCCCCCCTGCAAATCGCACACTTTCCTGATTATATTATAATTTTATAGGAATTCTATTATTTTAAGTGGGATGTACTAGATCGTGTTGAATAAATTCAAAGCATATTGTTCGAAGAGGATAATATTATTCGAAATGAACCTGGACCAATAGGCTCAGCCAAAGCAGCCTCTGTGATGCTGTAAATGCCTCATAGATGGCGATACTTTGTCTATAGTAATTTTGTATTCAAATCAGCATTTTGAGAGCGTCAGAACTTAATTTCGACATGAGAGAAAGGTAAAATTAATAGATGTTATTGAACTGAAAGCCTTCAGCACTCTCTTGTTTTTAAATGTTGTTAACAAAAGTAACAGATAAAGCCTGGAAGATCTGTGTGGAACTGATGGGGATGGCACTGAAAAGTTTCGCCTTGTAATGAACATAAAACTTTTCATATTTATTGAAGGGTCCCTCAGATACTACAGTCTCCTTCTCTGCTGATGACCAACTCATCCGCCTCACTCATCTCCTCTCCCTCCAGCTTAACTCCCGTCGCTCCGCCATTTTGTCTCACTTGACCTCGAAAAGGCCTACGACCGTGTTTGGCATCCCGGTCTCCTGTTTAAACTCCAAACCTACGCCCTTCCTATCAACTACATCCGTCTGGTGGCCTCCTTCCTCTCCCACCGCCCCTCCTATGTTACCGTCCATCATGCCAATTCCCACACCTTCTACCCCTCTGCCGGTGTGCCCCAGGGCTCTGTCCTCTCCCCTCTCCTCTACCTCCTGTACACGGCAGATATGCCCCAACCCCCCCCTCCAGTACACCTCTTGCAATATGCTGATGACACCGCATTCCTCGGCCTCGCTCCTACCCTCCAACGGTCCCAACGCCTTCTCCAGAATCACCTTGACCTTTTTGCTGCATGGTGTAACCAATGGCTCCTGAACCTCAATCCTTCCAAGACCCAGGCAATCATCGTAGGTCGTACCACTCGCTCCTTCCGGCTCCTGGATTTCTCCCTTACTGTCTGCGCGCGTCCTGTCCACCTCACCCCCACCCTCACCTACCTTGGCCTCACCATTGACCGTCACCTCACCTGGATACCTCATCTCCGCTCCATCCAATCCAAAGCCCACAACCGCCTCCGACTCCTCAAACTCCTCTCTGGCCGGACATGGGGGTTGCACCCCTCTACCATCCTCCACACCTACACATCCTTCATCCGTCCCATCCTCTGTTATGCCAGTCCTGCCTGGATATCTGCCCCCCCCCCCAAATTCTATAAGTCCCTCCAGATCCTTGAGCGTGATGCACTCCGCCTCGCCTTCCGTATCCGCCTCCCGTCCCCCACGCGGATCCTCTATGATCTCATTCCTTTCCCCCATCTGCTCCTATTCCTCGAACATATCCGCATCCTCTACACCTCCCGCCGTCTTGAACCCCCTCACCCCCTGGTTGCTCCTCTCCTCTCCCATCCCCGCCCCCTGCCACGTCTTCACCGTTGTGTCCCCCCTACCCTCCATCTTCTTTCCCAAGGTGGCTTCCATCAACTCCCCCTCCCGGATGATGCCCTCTCTCCCTCCATTTATCCTTCCTATCAACTCTGATCCTCAATCCCCCTCCTTTCCTCTATCCTTTCCCTGGGCTCCCTCTTCCCCCCCCCCCTTCCGTCCTGTTTTCTCCCCACTAAACCTCTCCCTACCTCCCATCTCCCCCCCAGTCCTTTTGTATTCCCCTCCTCTGCCTACCCCACTCCCTGTCGCGTCTGCCCCCCACCCCTCTTCTGGGTCCTCATCCTCCTTCAGCTCCTTTCCCGACTCCCCCCTTCGCTTTTACTCTCCTTTCCCCCCTTTTTTGTTTTCCCATCATCTGTCCAGTTTCCCCCCACCTGCTCTCGACTGTGGTGTCACATTTGCCAACTTTTTAGTGCAGTGTTCCAGTGACTATTCAGTGTTGTTTGTCTTTCTCGTGTTGTGAACAGAAACCATGCTCTCGCTAGGTGTGAATTTTATGTCCTTTGCGAACAGAATCCAGACTGTCGCCGTGTTTTTTTTAATTGTCTATTGTTTTCCTTGTCTGCTTCGTATGTATTTTTATTAGCGTCATCATCCCTGTGTTGTTGTTTTACGTTCCACGATTTCTTTTCGCCTTGTTACTCTCTAAGTCTCCGATTTTATCGCCTGTTTTTTTATTATTTGTTCTCTTGATCTTTGTCACAAAATCTGTCGGCTGAAGAGCGGCATACTAAGCTGCTGCCAGCCCGCCCCCTTCGGGGGGAATTGAAATTCAATAAATGAAAAAAAAAAAAAAAAATACTACAGTCGTGATATTCGTGATGAAAGGAGAGAAGCTAACAGGAATTCGGGAAGTATGCAACTACCAGAAATCTTATACCCTCGGAGAAAATGTTACGTAGACAAGAAGCTGGAAGGATTCTGTGGAAGGTGCAGTCTTCGCCAATATGTAGCTATCAAAACAAACAAACATGGATTTAAAATCTATGCTTTTGAAGATTCTTAAGTATTTTACCTCTACAATTTGGAATTATACGCTGTGTTACTACCAGAGGGATTGTACCAACTGAGCAATAAACATTTCGATGTTGTTCTGTGACCGTGTAAACCTATATATCAGTCAGGTCGAAATGAGAAAGCCGACAACTGGTTTACTAGTAATAAACTGATAACAGAGCTATGAAGGGAGAATTTTTGTTTTGTTGGCACGATGAAGAAAAAGAAGCATGTGATTTCTCTAGAGTTTGCTATCAGTAAAGGAAGAGCTGCCCACAGTTCCTTTTTTCCCTTTCACAAGACTGAACTCTAGTTTCCTCCGTACCTAAAAAGGCGAAGTGTGTGACCCTGGCATCACGTTTGCATGAAGATGATTATATAGACGCTGGCACTGGAGGATAAACAGAAGCCATCCATTTTAAATTTTACAGTAGCTTCAAGTGTGGTATTTTCACAATGGATAAGCTGAATGCTTTGTACAACACTGCAAGAAATGTGCGGCATTGGTCCATGGTTATATTTTTGTAATGATCGATACGGCTGGAATCTATGCACAAGTGATTTATTGTGGCAACAGTAAGAATTGTATCACAAGAAAAGGGTTCCTAAAGCAACTATCTTATACGTTGTTGTTTTCTTCGCTATATTCTGCAGAACTACTGAAATTTTGTACAGAGAACTCTAGAACTATGGCATACATTCTCTGAAAAAAGGGTGCCCACTTCAATGCAAGTGAAAAGATTTTCTCCTTAAATTGTAGTTATCTCGTAAACTATTACCTGCACAAAAAAAATGTTATTTGGATTTCCGATAGAACTCTTGGAGTTCAGAACTGTCCTCAGAACTGTTGTATGAATTTACATTTTGCGCAAATTGACAAGAATGGTTTCGATACGTAAATTTTTTCGAGTATTGTTGTTTTCTTCGTTAAACTCTGAAGAACTATTCAAATTTTGTACAAAGAAATCTAGAACTATGGCACATCTATCAAGAACTATGAAAAAATGTATATTTCTCGAAAACAGGGTGCTAACGTCACACAACTTTTGGAGCGGCAAGCGAGGAGAAACTCGTGTGAGAACGCAATGAGTCCGCTCTGCAGTTCCTGCCTGCGCTCTGTCGACGGCAGTCCGTACTACTCGGCCGCGGCGGCTCGCCACCACCACCAGCTGCTGCTCTCTGGCGACGCCGCTCGATACTATGTGGAGCCAGCCGGGTGTAGAATTCCCGCCTGTGTTGTCTGCGCGCCTGACACGCTACAGCTGAATGCGACGACCGTACTGACGCCATTAAGCGAAAGATTTCTTTTCTTTTCCTTCGCTTTATCATCGTAACAATACATTAGCGGGAGAAGACTCACCCCGAACCAGCTGATCCGAAAACAGCAACTTCTGTAGCACTTTATGATGTAAAGTACTCATTGGTGCAGCGAATTTGATTGAGTGAAAAGAAGAAATACCTGACATAATCGTATGTGATGCAGGCGCCTTCAGGGGCTCTCACACGTCTAGTAATACTGTCAAACCGTCAATATACTGACCGCCTGAGAGCCCGTACACTGATGAGCTGTATTGATGGCCTTCAAAATATTCTCGGTATTGTTAATTCATAATAAACGTGTGAGGTTAAGCATTGGCGGTTTGACAGTATTCTCTATTCAGATGTTGACAGAGCTTCACGTATTGCCCACTCGGCATTAGTTTTCTTTGTTTGCTTTCTATTCGCCTTTGTTCATATCACACATAACATTCAATATTTGAAGTGATCTATTAACATAGAACATTTTTAATAGACCGATGCAATTGTAATCACTGTATATACCACTTTAGGATGGTCAACAGATGATTGATTCTCTATGTCAATGCTTACCTTAGTACAGTGTCGGTTGATGAATTACATAGCAGTTCGAAAAAGACCTTTCTCTTACAAAAATACGTCATATATTTGAAATGACTCTTAAGAAATCCACGAAAAGAATATCAGTTTCGCCAAATTATTAATAAACGTAAAAAAAATGTTTTATGTCTGTTGCCTGGACATATCCTTGCTGGGCAGATATAATTGCTTCACAAGCTTCCCTAAAATGTTAGTAATTATGTTTGCTGGTACTACAGAACTAGCATTCTAATGACCTACATGTCGCCAGAAATCTCTTTGTTACTCGTAATTTCTCGTCAACTGAGACTGACTCTCCCGTTAACATATGTTGCTTCTCTGATTTATCTCGTCTCAACGTTAGTAACTTGTTGTATCTGTATGGTGCAGGACTCACCAGAGACAAAACTTCTGGGTCCATGGTTCTGATTATCTGTAAGTTAACACGGGGACAGTCGGTCCTTTTTTTCAACCATTCCCACACCCATTTCGTCTTTTTAATCTGTCATCCATTGCTTGCAAGCTGTAGGTAATATAACTGCAACACACACTCTTCCTTTCCCCATGTTCGACATCTTAGCTTGTAAAACTAGGCTGTCAACTGAGGATTTTTGTCGGTATTATTGATTATGTGAGATCACCTCAGTATATTGCAGGTTTGACAAACTATTATTATCAATAAATATTGAACACGCGCAGGCCCCTAACAGTTGGCTACACTATGCTGTCGGCATCTAGTTTTAAAAAACTAGAGTACACTAAGAATGTACGATAGTAAGTTCCAAAGTATACCCGAAATTCAGTTAGAACATGACTAAAGTAACGTACAACAACGAATTGATAAAGTTGATGAGTTGCAAAAGAAAATAAACAAGAGATTGAAGATGATTTGGGGCTGCTGACCTGTAAATTAATGGGGCTTCCGAAAGTACAAGAGGATTCCTTCTTACTTGATCTTCGGACGAGCTCGTTGCATTGCATCTATAGGTTCGGTTAAACATAGACCGAACCTTACAAAAATTGCCAATCAGCGTTAGTCTTGCGGCCGCTACAAGCATTCAATTTGCCACATATAATAAACACATTAGCAAGAATGTTGCTGGGTGTGAAGTACATTCCTTACAAGATGGCCATAGATATGGACATTTATTCCAATTTTCTGAAGCAACTGGAAACAAGTAATTGATATCGGTAAGGACATTGTTCTTATTTTCAGCATTTTCCTGCTGAACAGCTTATTGCGAGATCCAGTACACAGCCGTTACGTCCTGCACTGTTGCTCGACGTCGCCGACAGATGTCAGGTCGAAACGCTGTCGGGAAAACATGGCGATCATTTTATCCCTGTCTCCTGTCGCCGTCTGCAGTTCGTGACTACCTGTAATCCAGTCACATAGCATTTTCAGCCACATTGATTGTGTGTAGTGTGTTAACTTTTAAGAACCCGTTACGAAAAAACAATTTGTGAAACTGTACCACGTTAACCAAAAATTAGACGGTGTATAGAGCTAACTGCCGTTTTCGTCACAGGCGTCTAAAGCTAGCGAAATGAGGGATGCTCAACTACCGAACCTACCGATAGATGGCTCTACCAGCTGATTACTGTCGTCTGTATTGCCCGCCATATTCGAATTTGGCAAAAAGTTTCTCTCGGTCTGTACGGTGTATAAGGAATTATGGATTATCGAAATGGTGATTTCTTGTTCCGCTTTCAATTGTACGAAGCGGTGGAGTAAGGAGAGTGACTTACCATTTCATAGGTAATAGGACTACGGATGCAATGCGATAAAAATACAGACTTAGTGCGTTTGCTAATTCGATGTTTTTGACCAGGTTTCCTCTAAAGCACCCAGAGCTACTAAAGACGTGGATTACTTCCGTAAAGCGGATGGATTTTAATCCTACGTCTTGCAATTACTTTGCGGAAACCATTTCCGACAAGATGATTACGTAGTGAGACCTGGAACGTGGAAGAAACGTCTCAAACCCGAAGCAGTGCCATCAGTTTTTGACTTTCCGACACATTTGATACTACCAAATAAACAGCCACAACGACATGTTGTTAGGATTTTGAGTGACAACGATGATTCTCCATTTGAGGTAGCTAATTAATTTCCTTGCTATGTGTGTGCTTTTTACTTTTGTGAATTTATTTCGTACGCTACATAGGTCTAAGCAATATTGTAATACAGGTCCATATTTTTGTTTTTAGGGTTCTGTCATGGACCCCGTGCTCGATTTGCCCATTGCACACGCAACTGATTGTGGGGAGAAATGTTGTCAATGAGAATTCTTCCGTGGAAAGCATGTCCCACCTATCCAATGCAGAAGCTGCGAATTGTGTCGAAAACGTTAGTATAAGGATGTTTTCATACCCCCATCGTTTTCTTATAATATTTTTTCATCAAGCCTTTTTTTTTATTTTTCTTTATTGTTATTTTAAAACTTGTACAAATCAGGTAAGCTGGCAGCGGCACACTACGCCGCTCTTCAGCCATAGCGTTTACAATAGTATAAGAACAGAGAATGATAGTGAACAAAGTGACGGGCAAAAGAGAGAGGTCACAGAGACACAAAAAACACGGAGTCGTTCACACGTGACGATAACAACACTGAAAACACGTTGGCACGGCGCACAGAACACTGATGAATCCGACGGTACAAGTGAACGTAGTAGTGGGACGGCGGACACCAAAAACCAAAAACACTATCGACGTCACACACACGAGACACAGAAGGTGATGATCTCCGGCGCGCGAATGTTCACTATGCGTGTGCGAGTCCGGGGACCTGCCAAGAGATGAGGAGGAGGAAGGGGAGTGGGAGAGCGAGAGGGGAGAGCAGGGATGCCATGGGCAGGGGAGATAGGGGGGAGGGAGGAAGGGGCAGAGGAAGACCGGGGGAAGAGGGGGGAGGGAGGGGACGGGGAAAAGGGAAAAGAAGGGAAGAGAAGGGAGGGAGGGTGCCGAAAGGAAAGGACACCGGAAGTGGGGGGCGGGGCAGGGTCAAAGTTGATAGGAGGGGTAGATGGAGGGGAGGAGGACATCATCAGGGAGAGGGAGCTGGCGGAAGCCACCTTGGGAGAGGGTAAGGAGGGTGGAGAGATGGAGACCAGGCGGGACGTGGGAATACAGGCGCGGCAGCGGGCGGGGGTGTGAGAGGATCGGGGATACGAGCGGGTGAGGAGGATCAAGTTTACAGGAGGTGTACAGGATCCGTATCCTTTCAAGGAAGAGGAGGAGATGGGGGAAGGGGATGAGATCATACAGGATCCGCGTGGGGGAGGGGAGACGGATGCGATAGGCGAGGCGGAGAGCGTGGCGTTCAAGGATTTGGAGGGATTTATAAAAGGAAGGGGGGGCGGAGATCCAGGCTGGATGGGCGTAACAAAGCATAGGGCGGATGAGGGAGGTATAGGTGTGGAGGATTGTGGAGGGGTCCAGACCCCACGTATGGCCGGAAAGGAGCTTGAGGAGACGGGAACGTGCCTTGGCTTGGATTGTCTGGAGATGGGGAGTCCAGGAGAGGCGACGGTCGAGGGTGACGCCAAGGTACTTAAGGGTGAGAGTGAGGGCGATGGGGCAACCATAGATGGTGAGATAGAAATCAAGGAGGCGGAAGGAAGGGGTGGTTTTGCCTACAATGATCGCCTGGGTTTTGGAAGGATTTCATCAAGCCTTGAGTTATTTCAATCATATATAACGAAATTATTTCTTTATTTCAGAGTGCAGTTGGTTCTTCAGTAATTGATTGTGGTATACCGTCGAAAGTAGAAATGGAAGACATGGCGACGGAAACTCGCATTTTTTTTTTTTTTTTTTCCCCTCAGACATTGTGCACGAATTAAAACGTAAACTAAAGTGTGTCCGTGAAAAACTTCGAAGAAGAAAGTGTTTTCCATGGATGACATCATAAGTTCATTGAAGGAGAAGGGGCATCTTCCTGAGAAGTTACATAACTTCCTCAATCATCAGAAAGGAACACAAGTGGAATTAGTGTGCAATGTAGTGAACACCTCTCTCTCGTCAAAGGGTAACAGATACACAACAAATGTGGAAATGTTTGCTATGACTGTGTACTTTTATTCACCAGCAGCATATGAATACCAGCAAAAATTAATGCCTCTGCCCCATACATCATTGATTTCCAAATGGGTGGCAAGTGTAGACTGTGAACCTGGCTTCTTAAAAGATGTTTTCAAGTACATTGATTTGAACCCAATTGTAAGGGACCAGTTCAGCGATTCATGTCTAATTGTAGACAGTGTGGGAATTAGGAAGCAGTTGGTTTGGGACCAAGGAACTAAGCAGTGCACAGGTTTTTTAGACTTTGGTGGGGAAGTGCCTCAGTCAAAAGAAGTAATAGAGGCATCTGAGGCTCTGGTTTTCATGCTTGTCTCTATTAAACGCAAATTTAAATGCCCGATTGCATATTTCTTTATCAATGGTGTACAGGCAAATAATCAGGCCACACTGATAAAATCTGCTTTAGAGAGGCTGCATAGTTCTGGCATTAGGGTTTGGTGTGTTACATGTGATGGCTGTAAGGTAAATATAAGCACTTTACGTTCACTTGGCTGTACTTTAAATTTTTCCAAGGGTGATTTTAAAAGCTACTTTCCTCACCCTGTGGAAAAATACAATGTTTATTGTATCTTGGGCATGTATATAATTAAGTTTGCCAGAAATGCTCTAGCAGAAGTATCTGCTATTGAGTCTCCAACTGGCATTATTAGATGGCATTTCATTGAGAAATTGAACAAGGTACAACAAGAAGAAGGTATGACATTTGCCAACAATCAGGACAACGTATAAGTAGTGTAAATAGAAAAATGAATGTTTCATTAGCTGCACAGACTTTTGAGTTCTAGCGTGGCAGATAGTATATAGTTTTTGAGGAGGGTTGGTGATCCAAATTTTAAAGGAAGTGAAGCAACAGTAGAATTTTTGTATTATATTAATAGGATTTTTGATATTCTGAACTCCAGAAATCCATTAGGTAAAGGGTATAAGAGCCCCCTGAGACTTGACAACAAATCTTATTGGCTTGGTATTTTCAGAGACACTGAAAATTATATCAAAAGCTTAAAAATCATTGGTGTTCCATTGCTGCTCCATGCAAGAAATACTTTTTGTTTTGGGATAATTTTCAATATCCAATCAGTCAGGCACATAGCCCTGGCAATTATGCTTCATGTTGAATCTCCTCTGAAGTATTTGCTAACTTATAAACTGTCACAAAACCACATAGAGCTTTTTTTTCCAGCATTCAGTCCAGAGGTGGTTGGAACAACATTACAAATGCATACCAGTTCAAATGTGTCATGAGAAAGTTGCTCTTGAGTAACCGTGTCACTGCAATGAATGGAAATTGCTCAAATTTTAATGTGTGTTGTTTGCCACCTGTTTACGATTTTCATGCAAGAAAGCATGTAGTTCAAAATGGTTGAAATGGCTCTGAGCATTATGGGACTTAACATCTATAGTCATCAGTCTCATGAACTTAGAACTACTTAAACCTAACTAACCTAAGGACATCACACAACACCCAGTCATCACGAGACAGAGAAAATCCCTGACCCCGCCGGCAATCGAACCCGGGAACCTGGGCGCGGGAAGTGAGAACGCTACAGCACGACCATGAGCTGCGGACAAAGCATGCAGTAGAAAGTGATGAAAGTGCTGCAGAAAATGAAGTAGAGGAGTGGTGTGCAATTCTTGATGATAAGATTAAGTTCTCATTTTTCAAGCAAAACATACTCTATTATATTGCAGGGTATGTGTCATTGCGCCTTTCAAGGCAGATCACATGCAAAGACTGTCTTCACATACTGAAGCCATCAGTAGTTAAATCTGCATTAGAATGTATTTATCTCTATGCTTTTCCCAATATGGCCAATAAAAATGCATTTGTAAATTTTGTTAACTGGGGAAAATTGGTTAAAACAAGTGACTGCGTGTACTCTGTTGTAGAATACTCAGAAACTGTTTCAGATGTTTGTGATTGCTGGGGATATGCGACAGAAATATGTACAGGCCAAGATTTTGCATTGTGTTAAAATTAAATTTGTAGATTACCCATCTCCTGCTCCTGCTCTTGGTCATGATTACCATTATGAAATTGGGATTGAGGACTTACATCAGACTCAACTTGTGTGTAAGATTGCCCTGTACTCCTGTATACACTTCAAAACATATGGAAAAAAAAGCCTGCTGAGAAAATTTTAAACAACAAATCAAGTATAAGGCAGAAGTTAAATAAACTCATATTGTTTAATCATGTATAGTGCTCAAATTGGAAAAGATTATGTATTGGTACATTTCATGCAGATGGGTGTGACATTTTGACAGATTTTTTAAAACTATTTTGTCCATAGATTTGTTGTTGTATAATGATGAACTTCAAAGGATGAATCAAATTGAAGTAAAATTAACTCTTTACATCCTATGTAGATATTGTAACAAAATTATATTTGTTTATTATATAAGCCTATTTTAAGATGTTTGGTGTTATAAAACATGCACTTGCATTAAAAACAGGTGATTTGTGTGAAATTAATGAAAAAAAAGTTCTGAGACTTATTTGACAGATAGCTTTCAGTGTGAGAAAATATTTCCCTTAATAACTACATTAACTTGAATTTTTAACTTTAAGAAAACAGTTTAATCACAGAATGGGTGTGATCTAATGGAGTATGCAGTGGCCCTATGTTTCAAACAGTAATGTTTGTGGATACTCTGCAACATAAGAGCAATAAAATTGTTACTCTCTTAATTCTTGTTTTAATACTTCCTAGAATGAACACATTATTCCAATTGATTGTAAGCATTCTTATTACTTTAGAACGATTCTAGAATAAGGGGGCCTGATTCAGGCAAAACCTAATTTTCCGAATTTTGTCTTTATTTTGCTAGGAGGTCTTTCTATTATATTTTCCTGTGTTGAGGGAGGGGGGAGGGGAAGAGAATGCAAATAATCATATAGAATTATCTTTCTAGCACTACAAAGTACTGAATACAGTGATTACAGTTACACTTGGAAATCTAGGAAATTTCAAAAAATGGTTCAAATGGCTCTGAGCACTATGGGACTTAACATCTATGGTCATTAGTCCCCTAGAACTTAGAACTACTTAAACCTAACTAACCTAAGGACATCACACAACACCCAGTCATCACGAGACAGAGAAAATCCCTGACCCCGCCGGGAACCGAACCTGAGCGCGGGAAGCGAGAACGCTACCACACGACCACAAGCTGCGGATTAGGAAATTTCAGTATTCATGTTACATGCCTAATTTTCATCAACATTTACCTTAATTATACAGTTACACTTTTTGCTGATTTGAACTGTGTCAAAAAGATTTTGTTTGGTCATGGTAATAACAGCATTTCACTTTTTTAGGTCATATGTCACATATGGAACTGAAATTATCAAGTTACGATGACAAAGGAAGGAATTAACATTAAGGAATCTTACTTCACAGAAATTATGTAACAATGGTTACACTTTTTACAAGTTAACTTTAACATAAACCATTTAGCTTTCCATTAAGAGTGAAAGCAGTTGCTCGAGTCACGTAAAGAACAAAGTTTCCCATAGGGAACTAAGGTATTTTACGTTTCAGTTATTGCAGACTCAAAGTATTGTGATCTTCATATTTCTATTTAAAAAAGTTTGTAACTCAAATTCACAGACATTTTGGAATCTGTACATACATGTGTGTAACAAGGTACTTTTCATGTGTCATGTGGAACCTATAATTTTCTGGTTTAAATATAATTTATTTCATGAATTACCTTTAATACCAACAATGTCTGAATGCAATATTTACCATTTAGAAGAATAAATATTAGTGTACAGAAAAATGCGAGAGATTGTAATGTACAGAACTTGGAATGGCTCTTTATCAAGAGCAGGTAAAAAGAAGGCTTCTATTAAATGTTCAACGAAACCAGTCAGTACCTCTTAATTCACCATAGAGGTGATACAGTAATAAAAGAATTTACTTTTTTCAGAATTTCTGCTGAGTATTAAAAGTGTGAAGACCTATTCAATAAGTATTTGCTTTACCAATAACCTGTAGTACAAGCACATGTATAAGCAGGTAATTAAGGGAGTCAAGACTTATGTTACAATTAAAGATACTGACTGGTATTACTTGCTCACAAAACATTGTAGTTGCTGTACAGTTTATGCTGTAAGTGGTGTACCCAATGTGATTCCTGGAGGACATAATATTCTGTTATCCTATGGGAATGCACTGCTACCACACCTATTGAAAGTAAGTCTTGCTGTGGAATAGTTGTATCAGACGTCTGTACCAGAAAACAAATCTCCACTGTGACACCCTCATGTTCTTGGTATGCTATTAGCTATTACTACGGGAATACTCTTCACATGAAAGAGGGGATATATATATATATATATATATATATATATATATATGAACTCTTTGTCTTTAAATATGTCTGCTTGTGTCTGTACACGTATGGATGTATATGTGTGTGTGTGCGCAAGTGTATACCCGTCCTTTTTTCCCCCTAAGGTAAGTCTTTCCACTCCCGGGATTGGAATGACTCCTTACCCTCTCCCTTAAAACCCACATCCTTTCGTCTTTCCCTATCCGTCCCTCTTTCCTGATGAGGCAACAGTTTGTTGCGAAAGCTTGAATTTTGTGTGTATGTTTGTGTTTGTTTTTGTGTGTCTGTCGACCTAGCCGGCACTTTCATTTGGTAAGTCACATCATCTTTGTTTTTATATATATAAAAACAAAGATGATGTGACTTATATATATATATATATATATATATATATATATATATTGTTTGTGTGTATCGACCTGCCAGCGCTTTCGTTCGGTAAGTCACATCACCTTTGTTTTTATATATATATATATATATATATATATATATAAACAAAGGTGATGTGACTTACCGAACGAAAGCGCTGACCTGCCAGCGCTTTCGTTCGGTAAGTCACATCACCTTTGTTTTTTTATATATATATATATATATATATATATATATATATATATATATATATATATATATATAAACAAAGGTGATGTGACTTACCGAACGAAAGCGCTGGCAGGTCGATACACACAAACAAACACAAACACACACACAAAACTCAAGCTTTCGCAACAAACCGTTGCCTCATCAGGAAAGAGGGAAGGAGAGGGAAAGACGAAAGGATGTGGGTTTTAAGGGAGAGGGTAAGGAGTCATTCCAATCCCGGGAGCGGAAAGACTTACCTTAGGGGGAAAAAAGGACGGGTATACACTTGCACTCACACACATATCCATCCACACATAAACAGACACAAGCAGACATCTCACAGGCAGACATATTTGTCTGCGAAATTTCAGTGACTTTATGGCAAAAGTGGTGCTTCCTGAACCCGCATCTTTTGAGCAAAACAAACCGACCGCTTCTCTGTGAGCACTTTTTGCGAAATTTCGGCGACTTTAAGAAAGGTCGCTGATGAGGGACAAACCTGCATCTTTCCGGCCAAAAGATAGCGGACACTTTTTGACGGCCACTGGCCACTTCTTCGCAAAATTCTGGCGACTTTTTGGCACTCTTGTTTTGCGGTCGCTTTTTCTACGATGACTTTTTGGCAGTCACTGGTTTGAAATTTTGTGGGCGACGACCTATAAAATTATCCTTAGTAATGCTTATATGTCACCATTATTATTTGCTCGTTGATGAACTTCCTATAATTATTTGTATATTGTCATCGAGTATGACTTCGTACCAAAGAGCATCATCATCAATGTATCCTGTAATCACTGTTTCCATTTATATATACAAAAGTATTTCTTTAATAACTCGAGGGAAGGATACCAATTATTCCGTCTTTTTCCTCTAGGAGCATATGTATAACACAGATTTTATTTCGGTTGTTCCAATGTGATACCTGTACCTTTGTGAACTTATAATATCTGAGAACGCATGCTGTTACAGCGTAATTACCTGTAAATACCACATTAATGCAATAAATGCTCAAAGTGATGTCCATCAACCTCAATGCGTTTGGCAATACGTGTAACGACATTCCTCTCAACAGCGAGTAGTTCGCCTTCTGTAATGTTCGCACATGCACTGACAATGCGCAGACGCATGTTGTCAGGCGTTGTCAGTGGATCACGATAGCAAATATCCATCAACTTTCCCCACAGAAAGAAATCCGGGCACGTCAGATCCGGTGAACGTGCGGGCCACGGTATGGTGCTTCGACGACCAAATCACCTGTCATAAAATATGCTATTCAATACCGCTTCAATCACATGTGAGCTATGTGCCGGACATCCATCTTGTTGGAAGTACATCGCCATTCTGTCATTCAGTGAAACATCTTGTAGTAACATCGGTAGAACATTATGTAGGAAATGAGTATACATGGCACCATTTAGACTGCCATCGATAGAATGGGGGCCAATTATCCTTCCTCCCACAATGCCGCACCATACATTAACCCGCCAAGGTCGCTGATGTTCCACTTGGCGCAGCCATCGTGGATTTTCCGTTGCCCAATAGTGCGTATTATGTCGGTTTACGTTACTGTTGTTGGTGAATGACGCTTCGTCGCTAAATAGAACGTGTGCAAAAAATCTGTCATCGTCCCATAATTTCTCTTGTGCCCAGTGGCGAAACTGTACACTACGTTCAAAGTCGTCGCCAGGTAATTCCTGGTGCATAGAAATATGGTACGGATGCAATCGATGTTGATGTAGCATTCTCAACACCGACGTTTTTGAGATTCCCGATTCTCGCGCAATTTGCTACTGATGTGCGGATTAGCCGCGACAGCAGCTAAAACACCTACTTGGGCATCATCATTGGTTGCAGGTCGCGGTGAAACTTCCTGTTTCCTTAAATAACGTAACTATCCAGCGAGCGGTCCGGACACTTGGATGATGTCGTCCTGGATAACGAGCAGCATACATAGCACACACCTGTTGGGCATTTTGATCACAATAGCCATAAAGGAACACGATATTGACCTTTTCTGCAATTGGTAAACGGTCCATTTTAACACGGTTAATGTATCACAAAGCAAATACCGTCTGCACTGGCGGAATGTTACGTGATACCACGTGATACGGGATACTCTACCTGTGCTGCTAGAACACGTGCCTTTACAAGTAGGACACAACATGTGGTTCGTGCACGATGGAGCTCCTGCACATTTCAGTCGAAGTGTTTGTACGCTTCTCGACAACAGGTTCGGTGATCGATGGATTGGTAGAGGCGGACCGATTCCATGGCCTCCGCGCTCTCCTGACCTCAATCCTCTTGACTTTCATTTATGGGGGCATTTGAAAGCTCTTGTCTACACAACCCCGATACCAAATGTATGTAGAGACTCTTCGTACTCGTATTGTGGACGGCTGTGATACAATACGCCATTCTCCAGGGCTGCATCAGCCCATCAGGGATTCTATCCGTCGGAGGGTGGATGCACGTATCCTCGCTAACGGAGGATTTTTGCTCGAATTGTGCCCTCCGCCACACACCGCTTGGTGGCTAGCGGTGTATATATGTAGATGTAGAACCCAAAACTCAACCACCCTATGGCGCAAGTCGAGGAATATGCAGCCAACACAGTCGCAGAACCTTCTGAGACTCTGACTCAGACCCTCCACTCGGCTCTGTACCAAATATCCGCAATCGATCCTGTCTACTATGCTGCAAATAGTGAACTCTACTTTCACCTCACAAGCAAGACTGGCAGCCTTCATCTCTTCTGTTAGCCATTCGAAACCAGAGACAATCTCCTCCGATCCAATGCGACTCACATCATCGGTACCGACCTGAGCCACCACCTGCAGTTGGCTGTACTCAGTGCTCTTCAGGTGCTGAAGAAGTGTCAGCCTTAACTGACAGCCTGTAAGCTGTGGATGAGCATTTGTTATCAAACACTGAAGGCAGCTGCTAACTGCATTAATGGAAGCTGTTGAGCCAGACTCTGTAATTTATGTATGTGTATTTTGGGTCTTAGTATTCGTAATATTAGGTACACTACTGGCCATTAAAACCACGGTGCTACAGACGCGAAATTTAACCGACAGGAAGAAGATGCTGTGATATGCAAGTGATTAGCTTTTCAGAGCATTCATACAAGGTTGGCGCCGGTGGCGACACCTACAACGTGCTGACATGAGGAAAGTTTCCAACCGATTTCTCATACACAAACAGCAGTTGACCGGCGTTGCATGGTGAAACATTGTTGTGATGCCTCATGTAAGGAGGAGAAATGCGTACCATCACGTTTCCGACTTTGATAAGGGTCGGATTGTAGCCTATCGCAATTGCGGTTCATCGTATCGCGACATTGCTGCTTGCATTGGTCGAGATCCAATGACTGTTAGCAGAATATGGAATCGGTGGGTTCCCAACAGCCTCGTATCACTAGCAGTCGAGATGACAGGCATCTTATCCGCATGGCTGTAATAGATCGTACAGCCACGTCTCGATGCCTGAGTCAACAGATGGGGACGTTTGCAAGACAACAACCATCTGCATGAACAGTTCGACGGCGTTTGCAGCAGCATGGACTATCAGCTCGGAGACCATGGCTACGGTTATCCTGCATCACAGACAGGAGCGCCTGCGATGGTGTACTCCATGATGAACCTGAGTGCACAAATGTCAAAACGTCATTTTTTTGGATGAATCCTGGTTTTGTTTACTGCTTCGTGATGGTCGCATCCGTGTTTGGCGATATCGTGCTGAACGCACATTGGAAGCGCGTATTCGTCATCGCCATACTGGCGTATCACCTGGTGTGATGGTATGGGGTGCCATTGGTTACACATTTCGGTCATCTCTTGTTCGCATTGATGGCACTTTGAACAGTGGACGTTACATTCAAGATGAGTTACGACCCGTGGCTCTACCCTTCATTCGATCCCTGCGAATCCCTACTTTTCAGCAGGATAATGCATGACCGCATGTTGCAGGTCCTGTACGGGCCTTTCTGGACACAGAAAATGTTCGACTGATGGCCCTGGCCAGCACCTTCTCCAGATGTCTCATCAATTGAAAACGTCTGGTCAATGGTGGCCGAGCAACTGGCTCGTCACAATACGTGAACTGTGATATCGTGTTGAAGCTGCATGGGCAGTTTCACCTGTACACACCATCCAAGCTCTGTTTGACTCAATGCCCAGGCATATCGAGGCCATTATTACGGCCAGAGTTGGTTGTTCTGGGTACTGATTTCTCAGGATCTATGCACTGAAATTGCGCGAAGATGTAATCACATGTCAGTTCTAGTATAATATATTTGCCCAATGAATACGTGTTTATCATCTGCATTTCTCCTTGATGTAACAGTTTTAATGGCTAGTAGTGTAATAAATGTTAACAAGTGATTCTACACATTAATCACCCAATGTATTGCTCCCTACTACCCATCCGTGTAACAAGGTCTGCCTATGACACTGTTGAGGGGTGTGATAGGGAAGTAGTGATTGAAAAGGGGATGAGACAGGGTTGTAGCCTGTCCCCAATGTTATTCACTCTGTACATTGAGGAAACAGTAAAGAAAACAAAAGAAAAATTTGGAGTAGGAATTCAAGTTCAAGAACAAATAAAAAGTTTGAGGTTTACCGACATTGTAATTCAGTCAGAGGCAGCAAAGGACTTGGAAGAGCAGTTGAACAGAATGGACAGTGTCTTGAAAGAAGAATATAAGATGAACATCAATAAAAGTAAAACAAGGACAATGGAATTTAGTCGAATTAAATTGAGTGATGCTAAGGGAATTAGATTGGAAAAAGAGACAGTTAAAGCAGCAAAATATGTGATAGTAGCTGAAGTAGAGAAGATATAAAATCTAGACTGGCAACAGCAAGGAGATCATTTCTGAAGAAGAGAAATTTGTCAGCACTGAATATAGATTTAAGAGTTAGGAAGTCTTTTCTCAAAATTTGGAAATTTGTGGTAAGATACATGGGACCAAACTGCTGATGTCATTGATCCCTAAGCTTACACACTACTTAAACTAAGTTATGCTAAGGGCAAGATACACACCCATGCCCGAGGGAGGACTCGAACGTCTGACAGGGGGAGCCGCACGAACTGTGGCAAGGCACCTGAGAGCGTGCGGCTAGCCCGCACGGCTCTTTTCTTGAGAGTATTTGTATAGAGTGTAGCCATGTATGGAAGTGAACAATGGATGATAAACGATTTAGACAAGAGGAGAATAGAAGCTTTTGAAATGTAGAGCTTCAGAAAAATGCTGAAAATTAGGTGGTAGATCATATAACTAAAGAGAAGGTACTAAAAGAAATGGGGAGAAAAGAAATTTGTGGCACAGCTTGACTAAAAGAAAGGATCAGTTGATAGGACACATTCTGGGACATCAACGGATCACCGATTTTTTATTGGAAGGAAGTGTGAGGTGAGGAGTGGGGCTTAAAATTGTTGAGGGACACCAAGAGAAGAATAAAGTAAGCAGTTTCAGAAGGATGTAGGTTGCAGTAGTTTTTCAGAGATGAGGACACTTGCACGGGATAGAGTAGTGTGGAGGGTTACATCAGTGTAGGCTTTGGGCTGAAGACCATTACAATAACAACAACTATTACTACTACATGGAAGCTTATAAACAGTCATTTTTCCTTTGCTCCATTTGCAAGTGGAACAAGAAAAGGAATGACTTTATGGTGGTACAAGGTACCCTCCATCACCTAGAAGTGCCGGAGGGTTGTAGATAAAATGGGTCTATACAGACAAACAACAACCAGAAATTATGAGTGAAAATAGCAGTTCACAGAGAAGGCTTTGTAAGATCTTAATAAATTTTCGGATATGTTGTCATTTAATTGTTCACATAATTTTATGTTCAGTCTCAGTAATATGAACCTCAATGACTTAGCATCACCAAGAATTTCTCTTGGAGAAAAAATGCTTACTGAGAAACAGTAATTAGTTCTAAATGAGTGCATTTTTTGATATTTTTCTGCAGTGTGGTATATAGAGATCATGACAAGTTAAATGCACTCATTAGATTTATTATTTCTTTTAGCACAGGTCCAGGTTTACCCATCCAGTGTGACAGTAAAACAGAATTGCTGAAGGATCTGGATCGACAGGTAATTAAACAATTTATGTGACTGTAGACTATGAGGCTTTGTTGTACTGTGGCACAGTTGTGGTGAAAGTAATGTGATGGATAATCACTATGTGTCTCCTCATAACAACATCGAGAATTCGACTCTGGTGGGTACACAGATGACAGATTCACAGTTACTTAATGTTCCCCTAGAGTAAAATGAGAAAATGCAGGCAAGGTACAGCATTTTTAGGCTTTGCACTAAATGATTAAAGTATTACCACTGAGCAGGTGAATGTGAGGGTGAGTCAAATGAAAACCTTAAATATTTTTTAAAATATTATTTATTGTGCAGAAGTGGTACAAAGCTGTATCACTTTTCAACATAATCTTCCCTACACTCAATGCAAGTCCTCCAGTGCTTACAAAGTGCATAAATTCCTTTAGAACAAAATTCTTTTGGTAGTCCACACAACCACTCATGCACTGTGTTGCGTATCTCTTTACTAGAAAGGAACATCTTACCTCCCATTGCGCCTTTGAGTGGTCCAAACATATGGAAATCACTTGGGGCAAGGTCTGGTGAGTATGGTGGATGAGGAAGACACTCAAAATACAGGTCTGTGATTGTCGCAACTGTTGTACGGGCAGTGTGGAGCCTTGCATTGTCATGTTGCAGAAGGACACCTGCTGACAGCAATCCACGTTGCTTTGATTTGATTGCAGGCCGCAGATGATTTTTTAGGAGATCTGTGTATAATGCACTGGTGATAGTGGTCCCTCTAGGCATGTAATGCTCCAAAATGACACCTTTTTTGTCCCAAAGGAGAGTCAGCATAACCTTCCCTGCTGGTGGTTGTGTTCGAAACTTCTTTGGTTTTGGTGATGAGGAATGGCACCATTCCTTGCTCGCTCCCTTCGGTTCCGGTTGGTGGAAGTGAACCCAGGTTTCGTCCCCAGTAATGATTCTTGCAAGGAAGCCATCACCTTCTCGTTCAAAGCGCTGAAGAAGTTCTTCACGAGCATCAACACGTCGTTCTCTCATTTCAGGAGTCAGCTGCCGTGGCACCCACCTTGCAGACACTTTGTGAAACTGGAGCACATCATGCACAGTGTGGTGTGCTGACCCATGACTAATCTTTCACTATGGCTTCACTGCTGCAATGTTCTGTGGAGTCACAACTCATTGCTCCTGACCTGGACGAGGAGCATCTTCCACTGAAGTCACACCAACTTCCTACTCCATTCGTAGACTTGCTGCTGTGACAAACATGCATCACCGTACTGAACCTTCATTCGTCGATGAGTTTCAATAGGTTTCACACCTTCCCTACGCAAAAACCGAATAACAGAACGCTGTTCTTCCATGGTGCAAGTTGCAAGTGGGGCGGCCATCTTTATACTATTACTATGATGGTATGCGTGCATCTGCACTATGCTGCCACCTACAGGCCATTCTCCATGCTGTTTGTGGCACGCTTACCAAGTTACAGGATAACGGAGCGAAATTTTGATTTGTTATTACAAATTTAAGATTTTACATTTGACTCACCCTTGTAATTCTACAATATATATTTGTAGAACAGGTGCGGTCAGCACACGAAGAATACTTACTTGTTAGCTGTGACATTGGCTGTTGCCTGGGACAGACAGGCTGGTGATTCTTCTGGAACACCTGGAAATCTCAGGGAATTACATATTAACTGCTAAAATCTAGGAAACCTGAGGAAATTTCAGGACTTTCATAAAATCTCACAGTTATTGAGTTTTATCAATCATAAATTTTAAAATTCAAAGATGTTGTGACTTACCAAACAAGAAAGCGCTGGTAGATAGACGCAATAAAAAACACACAAACACACACACAAATTTCAAGCTTTTGCATACCAAGGTTGCTTCATCAGGAAAGAGGGAAGGGGAGGGAAAGCTGAAAGGATGTGGGTTTTAAGGGAGAGGGTAAGAAGTCATCCCAATCCTGGGAGCGGAAAGACTTACCTTAGGGGGAAAAAAGGAAGGAAAAAAGAACCCCAAAAGTGCCCCACTTGTGACAGGATACTTTCTGGGACTGGATCAGACTCTGAATGTGGCTCTCCAGCAGGGATATGATGACTTCCTCAAATCCTGCCCTGAAATGAGATCCATCCCTCACGAAATCCTCCCCACTCCACCAAGACTGTCTTTCTGCCGTCCACCTAACCTTCGTAACCTCTTGGTTCATCCCTATGAAATCCCCAAACCGCCTTCCCTACCCTCTGGCTCCTACCCTTGCAACCGCCCCCAGTGTAAAACCTGTCCCGTGCACCCTCCCACAACCACCTACTCCAGTCCTGTAACACGGAAGGTGTACACGATCAAAGGCAGAGCCACGTGTGAAAGCACCAACGTGATTTACCAACTGACCTGCCTACACTGTGAAGCTTTCTATGTGGGAATGACCAGCAACAAACTGTCCGTTCGCATGAACGGACACATGCAGACAGTGTTTGTTGGTAATAAGGATCACCCTATGGCTAAACATGCCTCGGTGCATGGCCAGCACATCTTAGCACAGTGTTACACTGTCCGGGTTATCTGGATACTTCCCACTGACACCAACCTGTCAGAACTCCAGAGATGGGAACTTGCCCTTCAATATATTCTCTCTTCCCGTTACCCACCAGGCCTCAACCTCCGCTAATTTCAAGTTGCCACCCCTCGTACATCGCTTGTCATTCAACAACATCTTTGCCTCTGTACTTCCACCTCAACTGACATCTCTGCCCAACCTCTTTGCCTTTACATATGTCTGCCTGTGTCTGTATATGTGTGGATGGATATATATATATATATATGTGTGTGTGTGTGTGTGTGTGTGTGTGTGTGTGTGTGTGTGTGTGTGTGCGAGTGTATACATGTTCCTCTTTCCCCCTAAGGTAAGTCTTTCCGCTCCCGGGATTGGAATGACTCCTTACCCTCTCCCTTAAAACCCACATCCTTTCGTCTTTCCCTCCCCTTCCCTCTTTCCTGATGAACCAGCCATGGGTTGCGAAAGCTTGAAATTCGTGTGTGTGTTTTTGTGTTTTTTATTGTCTCTATCTACCAGCGCTTTCTCGTTTGGTAAGTCACAGCATATCTATTTTTTTCTTATATATATGGAACGCTGCATATCCCTCCCATCCCCCCCCCCCACTCCACCTCCCCCCATCCTCAATTTACCAGGAACTTCTTAATAACACCTGGAATTCTCAGTGTAAGAGTGGGTATCCTGCCTAGACGGGAGTTTGCCTCTTATTATTAACCATCCTACCAAAAGGCATATCCAATATGTCCTGTTTGTTTTCGTTTGTTCAGGAAACAGTGCAGGTGTTGAGGAGCTATGACTTTGAACTAGCCTATAGGGCAGCAGTTTGCAAGACACTGGCGCGGAAAGGTAAGTTGTTGACATTTAATTTGTCGCATAATTTAGGTACTGTCAGGGCGCACTCTGCCCCGGTGTCAGTTACCCCCACGTGATCTACGCTATCATTTTTCGTCATGTGGTAAAAGCCTAAAGGAAAATACAGGCCGAATGCAAAAGTATTGGCAGCTGGTGTAATGAGACGAGCAATGGAATCTTACACGATGAAGATGATCTGCAGATTTTTCTAGAGATGAAACTTTTTCCACAAGTGACTGTGAAATATAGAACTCAGGCGAGATTTTAAAACTTATTTATTCTATGTATGTTTGCATTTATTCCACTAAAAAATGTAATTACCCATCTTCCCGGACCTGAAAGCAGGGCAAAAGGCCTTGCCAAAGACAGTGAAATCTTTTTGCTATTTATCACTGAGGGAAGGACTGACCTATCGGTGAAATACACCGACGAAGAAACTGACTGTAAAGCAGAGAAGTACAAGATATCATAGTAGGACATTGGTAGAAGTGAGTCAACAGAAATCAAAGCTGTTGTAGGCTTGTTGTTCATGTCTGGGGTTCTTAAATATTCTAGATTGACTTTAACAGACATGTATTCTCCAGTATATAGCTCAGCTGTGTGGAAGTCGAAAAGAAACATTAATTTCTACTCGGAGCAGTACATTTTGATACAAAAACTACAACGGATCTTAGAAAAGAAAGCGACAAATTTGCCACATTCCTGGAATTTTAAAATTTGTTCAACCAGAATTGTTCAGAATACTACAGCCCTTCAGAATATTGATGCGACCCTTTTGAGCTGTGGCAGCACATACCCTTATATATCCCAAATGCCACATAAATATGGTCTTCAGATCATTGCCATATGGGATGCGCGAATGTTTTATTTTTGCGGTGGGATTCCTTAAGTTGGCAGGGAGAACAGACCTGAAAGTATCTTGCTCTTGCTAACACAGAATGTTCTAAAGCTTACTGAGACACAGGCAGGAACCAACAGCACCAACAACTGGTTATCCTCTTGCTAATTCATTGAAGAATTAAATAAAAGAAAACTCACTTTAGTGAGTACACTCCAGAAGAGCAAAAAATAGCTCCCACCATCCATGATAAATCCAAAGGTCATAATAAGAATTCTTCAAAATTTCTGTATAATGATCTGAAGGTACTTGTTTCTTTCTCTCTGAAGAAAAATAAAATTGTAGTCCTCATATCATCCGTGCATTCCACTGACGAAATTTATGAAAAACAGCCAGAAACCTGCCGTAGTTGAATTCTATAATTGGACTAAAGAGGGCATGAATGTTTTTGATAAGTAAAGTTATGCAAAATCCATCAAAACAGTGGGCAAATCACTGCCTTATGCGATACATCTGTGGCATTTTAGATGCAGCAGCAGTAAATGTCTACATAATCTACAAGCTAAATATGCCATGAGAACATAAATGCAAAAGGCACTTTCTTTTGCATCCGTTACGCCACACGTGAAGAACATGATGATAAATCCCCACATTAGTTAAACACTGAGAGGAGAAATATGCACCACATTATGTATAGGAATGGCCTGAATATGCACCCCTGCAACACCTGCAAGGGCAGGGAAATTTTACTTTTGTGTATGGAAAAATAATCAAAGAGGAAGTCCCTATGCACCCAAGTGCAAGGAAAGTGTTTGTGGTGGGCATAAGAAAGTGATTTGTCCATCATGTATGTGTTTATATAAATACAAATAACAAAATTGTTTTTAAAAAATAAAACAAACAGTTTCCTCCTAATTAAATAAAATTTTGTACATTATGCAAATAGACATATTTTCTTTAACATCTATTTATGTATGTAAACCAAATGGGGAAAACAGTTTTTTAGCTAAGTGTCATATATGACATGGTCTTGTACCGTGTGCACTGATATTACACCTTGCGGCAGGAGAGTTAATTATGTCCTCCACAGCAAGATTGGTGCAGTACTGTTCTAGGTCTTTAGCTTCAAAACTACAACCGAATGTTGCTCATACCAAATGAGTGACTACTCAAGGAAGTAAATTAACTGAGTGGAAATTTCTTCATTGCCTAAACTTAAAACTGTTGCCAAAGTTACAGAACCTTTGATCTTTTGCTTTGTGCTATGTGATACAGTTTAGCAGTACAAGGTTTTTTCATGCCAATCTTTGTTCACTAGAATTTTTGACAGTGATTCCAATAATGATTTTTGGTGGTAATTGAAACATAATAAGTGCAATAATAAGATTAATATTTATTATTTATTTCTTGCCTTCCATAAGTTAAAATTCCCAAAATTTGCTCTTCCTGTTTGAAAAATTCCATTATAACTTTCTCAGACTACATTAACACAAAAGATACTAATGTATCTGCATATAAACTCTCTTATACATTTATTCTTAGTTTAGAAAAGTTGAAGTTCTGGATAAGTAACTCTCAGTAGAAAAGCAATAGTTAAAAAGAAAATAGTACTTTTGCATCACTAGTGGCTGAACCTACATTTTAACTTCAATACTGAACATGTTCATTTCACATCCATCATGGGTATAATAAAACATAACTCTTTTCACGATCTTTTGTGAAATAATTAGACATTCATGTCTCACAGATACAAGTCCATTAATCTGCCTTCCATTCAGAAACAGAAAAATATTCACATCAGGACAAGAATGAGAATGGAATGAACTGTTTGAAAATAGTCACAAATTAGAGTTTCAAGAAATGACTGCTTATCCTTGAGAATAGTTCACTGTATCAATTAATTCAAAAAGAACCTCAATACTTTCAAACTCACTTCTCATTCATACCATTATCTTAAACACCACGATGCTGTTCGTTATCAATGCATACAACATTTTCACAGTTTCCATCTTTTCCAGTGAAGAATCCTCCACCAATAAAAAACTGTAACTCTGTTATGGGTTTTTGATCATTGTTCCCCAGTCCATACTTTCATATTTCTTTTGCGATATGGTTTCCTTCAATTTCTCTCATTGCCTTCAATTTCTCTTATGACTCATGTGTGCTTTCAAAGAAGATTTGTTTTTCAACAAAATTTCCTCTAATATCAAAACATATGCCGCTATCCCTTCTCTGTAGTGTTCCTCCAGAACTGCTGCAAAGTATTTATCTACAGCTGATTCTCAACTGGCCAAAAAGAGCTGAACAGTGAGGAATTTCTTCAGTTTTGAGAATAAATGGAAACCTGAAGGAGCCAAATCTGGAGAATATGGTGGCTGTTCAAGCACTTGACAGTGCAAATCTCTGTTTCCTCATGGTCAAGACACTTTTGTGGACAGGTCCATTGTCCTGAAGGGAAATGATGTTTTTTCTTCCTCAGGTCAGGTCTGTTTGCACAAATGCTTCTATCCAGTTCTATTACAAGCTGAGAGTTGTATTCTCCAGTTACGGTTTTATCTTTCTCGAGACAGTCAATCAAATAAATTCCTTTCGCATCCCAAAACGCCGATGCCATGATCTTTCCAGCCAATGGCACCTTCCTTGCCTTCTTCGGAACTGTCCACTGCATAGACTCCTGTTTGGATCTTGGTGTGTAATGGTGAAACCATGTTTTATCTGCTGTCATGTGTCAATGCAAAAGTCACTTCTGCTTTCCTTAAAATGCACCAAGCACTTTTTTTTAATGTCTCATGTAAATGTGTTTGTGATCCACAAAGAGCAGCCGGCCGCTGTGGCCGAACGGTTCTAGGTGCTTCAATCTGAAACCGCGCTGCTGCTACGGTCGCAGGTTCGAATCCTGCCTCGGGTATAGATGTGTGTGATGTCATTAGGTTAGTTAGGTTTAAATAGTTCTAAGTCTAGGGGACTGATGACCTCAGATGTTAAGTCCCATAGTGCTCAGAGCCATTTGAACCACAGAGAGCAAATGTGATGTTCTCCTTGTGCAAAGCTTTCTCATGTTCAATTCCTGGTGCATGATGTGACCAATATGTTCCTTTCATATCCCTAGCACATTAGCAATTTCACGCACCTTTATACGTCAATCTTCCAAAGTCATCTCATGCTCTCTGTCAACAATTTCTGCTGTGCTTGCACTTCTTCAACGTCCTTCAGATGGATCATTTCGGATGCTTTCACCCGTGTTTAAACTCGGCCGCCCATTTCTTCAGCGTGATAATTAAAGTTCGAGAGCTGCCATACATGTTTACAAATTACAAATGAATTTCGGTGTTAAACCTTCTTTTACATAGAATTTAATGTAAATCTGCGTGTAGTGGCTAGGGCCTCCCGCCGGATAGACCGTTCACCTGGTGCAATTCTTTTGAGTTGACGCCACTTTGGCGACTTGCGTGTCAATGGGGATGAGATGATGGTGATTAGGACAACACAACACCCAGTCCCTGAGCGGAGAAAATCTCTGAGCCAGCCATAAATCGAACCCGAGCCGTTAGGATTGACATTCCATAGCACTGACCATTCAGCTACTGGGGCAGACATAGAATTTAATCACTGCACAATACTTGATTTATTTTTCCATTTCCAACACCACGTGCACCACAGCTGCTTCAGATGACTGCCGATAGTCAACTGCAATTTGGAATTACTTGCAATTTTACGTGGCATCTCCTGACATGTGTACCAACGTCAGGGGAAATTCGTGCGAGTAGTGCTGCAATCTCTTGGTGAGGATGAGAACTTTTCAGACAGCCCTCATATCTAGCATGCGATTTGCTGCTTCACTGTGAAATCAATGTTCCAAGAAAATGCTGCTCCGGGCACAAATATATTTAAATCCCAGAAATGAGAACTTAAAAGAAAGCAGCATTCTAAACTTCACTTTACTGAGATTGTTCTTCAAAATGGTCCATATGTGTTGAAACCATTTGATTCTCTACAGATTACATGATGAAAACTGACAAGCTAATACAAAGAAAGAATATACAAAAATGCTGTTACCAGCTGCCGGTTAAGATCTGGCAGCACGCAAAACAATTATCCTTTATACAATGAACATAACAAGTAAATATTGAGTTGCACTTTCAAGTATTTGATACAACTGGTATCATCAGGCCTGAGTTGTGTTTATAAACAACAAACTATTTTGTTCTTGGAATCACGGTTAAGTCTATTAATGAAATGTAACTGAGCACATAAATGCCTTTCTGTAGAATTTTCTCAACCCTGTAGTGTGTAGATCCTTCCTGGAGAATGCTAGAGGGGCGAGGCCATGCATAGTTATCTGAGTGGCTTGTAGTATCTGTTGTAGCAACTTTTGTTTACTTCTTTAATTCTTTGGAATTGATAAATATGCTCTGACAAGAAGTTATTGTAAATTGAAATGTACATCAGTTTTTACCATCAATGAAAACAGAATCAATTATTATATGAAGAATGTATAACCAAATGAGAGTAAAACGTGTACTCATATAATTGGAATCGAATAATGTAACGAAATTGTAATTTAACAAAATGTACTAAAACAAAACGATAGGCAATGAAAAAATATGTATAGTAAGGGGAGAGAACATCTTACAGACTATAATGTATATAAGTGATGATAATGGCATGTCAGCAAATGAATAGGATAAGTGTGCTTTGTAATTGTATTTGAATTTGTATTTTTTTATGTTATGTTTATAGTATGTGGAAAGGACACTACAGAGACTTTATGGAACACAACTGTATGAAAGTTGCTCAAAAACAAAGCGCAAAAATATTTGAAAGCTGGTTGCAACTGTGCATGTGATATGTGTGGGTGTGTGCGTAATAAACAAACGACGGCAATACTTCGTGTAACATGAATTTTCTGTGCTAGACAACATCATAAAAGCGGTAAGGAACTCACCTTGTGGCTGGATGTTGGATGTACTGGTGTCCCAACTGAATAAGTGAGAGCAATGAGCTGAAATAAATTCCTTGGACCGCTGATTTGGAAAACACTTGTCACTGCATCGAAGATTTCACGAAGGATCATGCCGCTGAACATGAGCTTCACAAATCTGTGTAGTGAAAGAAACTATAAACACAAGACACAGACACTCTGGCCTTGTACTAAACATGTGTGCCCGAACTGGACGATAATGGACATAGCGCTACACACATGTGCTTTGCAAGCTAAACACTGTGCAGATGCTGACTGACAAAAATGGGACTATGCGGTTACAGTAAGAACTTTGTTAGGAGAGAAAGCTTATGTATGTATGTGTTAAAAGAAGCTGACATTCCCATATAAATTGCTAACCATTCAGGATAACTCCAATAGCCGAAAATAAAGGCTATGCCCATACTGGCCAGGATTATCAACCCTCAAAAAGGGAAATAAGTTCAGACACTGGCACCTTTGTATGACATCAGTGAACAGAATGATAAATCATATTTTTTTTTTAATTTCATTCGCTTCTTTTTACATGTGTAAACTATATAAAAACTGAATGACTTATAGACCAAGGCAAAGATAAATTAATGACTTGTTTGCGGCAACAGTAATGTTTTGATACATCTGCATTAAAAAAAGGAAGAAGAAATTTGCTCTTCAATTTATTAATTCCTGTATCTTCACCTGTTTGTTTATATAAGAGGTAGTGGGCAGACGTATGATTAGATCTGTCATACCAGTAGCGCTTAAAAATGTGTATTCGACCATACATTAAAAAGTGTTACAAAAGGTTATTAGGCAAGCAAAGTTTATTCATACATTCACAATGTCTACACCCGTCTGTTCATTGCTTCGCCAGCTGCCGAGATCCTGCATCAGGAGGTTCTCAACAGAGAAGAGGATTATGTGTGAGCAGTGGAGGAGCGGTCCTGCATCGGCATTGTTATAATCAGGACTACGCACAATGGAATTAACGTGAAGCAGTACGTAACTCCAATTACGAATATTGATCTAAAATGTATTGATATTGAAGGTCTGTTGAGAATGGTACCAGTTAAAGTTCACCCAGAATATGTGTACAGATTTATAAATTACCTTCCAATTTCTTTAAACCATTCTTTCCAATCATTTTTTTTTTCAATTATTCAAGCAGCAATTATTAACCAGTTTCCATTATTTGCCCGCCCGCATATGCCACTATTCACAGTGCAGCAGTGAACCTAGAAAAGGTAAATCTCTTTAGGGAACTGTCCATGCTATAAATTATTAGGTTTAGTAAACAAAGCAAATCACTGCCAGGTACTTTGAAGTGTAATGTCATAATGTTAGGCAGACTTTTTGCTTGTATGTTTCAGGTATAGCTGTGGTTTGTGTGTGTTCTTTGCAGTACATCTTTTAGTTATTGTTGGTTGTGCCTGGTAGTCTTTTGTTTACTACAGCTATGCAATCTGGTGGAGTATCAAAGATCCTGATAGAGCCATTCTGCTTTGACCATTTTCATCACCATCGGCACTTTGTTAACGCTGTTTTTTTTCTTTTCTTTATTGTTATTTCACACCTTACATAAGGTGGGCTGGCAGCGGCACAGTAGGTCACTCTTCAGCCACAGGTATTACAAGATAAAAACAATGGAGACACAAAATGAACTAAACATAATGGGGGACAAAAAACAGTAGACACAGTAACGAAAAAACATGAAGCTGTTCACACGCGAAGAAAACCAAAGAAACTGTTAGCACTGAACACGGACACTGATGATGGAGATGACATGTGAACGATGGAGCGTGGGCGGCGAAAACACTGAAGCACAAACACGATGGCACACACACAAAACCGGTGGCAATGATCGCAGGCATGCGAATGTCCACTTAACGTGTGCGAGTCCGGGTATCTGCCAAGAGGGTGAAAAAGGTGCGGGGGGGGGGGGGGGAGGAGAGGGGAGAGTGGAGATGCCAATGGCAGAGGAGATGGGGGAAGGAATGAAGGTATGGGGTGTAGGGGAAGCCCGGGGGAGGAGGAGGGAGGAAGGGAGGAGGGAGAGAGGGTGCCCTGAGGAAAAAACACAGGAAGGGAGGGGAGGATCAAAGTTGATAGGAGGGGTAGATGGAGGGCATCATCAGGGAGGGGAAGCTGGCAGAGGCCACCTTTGGAGAGGGTAAGGAGGGTGGAGAGATGGAGAGCAGGTGGGACGTGGAAATACAGGCGCGGCAGCAGATGGTGCTGTCGTGCCATGACAGGTATTTAGACGAGGGTGTCGAGATGGGAGAAGGTGAAATGGGCCTGATTATGGGAGTAGGTGGCATACATGTTGAGGTGGAAGATGGATCGGGTGGCGAGGGATATCTGCTGGAGGGTATGGGGGTGCTGGAATGGGTGGACATTCTGGAGGACGATGGTTAGAAAGCTGAAGATGTCCTCAGCGTTGGGGGGGAGGAGGGGGGACGAAGGGAATAGCCAGGAGGGGTGGGGGCGTCCAGAGGACGGACAGGGATGGTGAGTTCCGGAGTGGTGGGCGGGGGGGGGGGGGGAGGGGGGGGGAGGGCCTTACGTTTTTGGGAGTAGGTTGGATGTGGGAGGCTACAGGTGTTTCAGGAGGGAACGGACTGTAGGTTGGGGCACTGCCGGAGGAAGTGCACCTGTTTACAGTGTGCGCAGACAGGTGCCTCGTAGCACTCAGATGTAGTATGTGCATTATAGCGCAGATACCTCTGGCAGTGGAGGGATTGAGGAGGGGAACGGGAGGTGTCGACCTTGTACCATTGGTGGAAGAGAGGGCACCCTCCTTCAAGAGACAGTCGAAGGAGGTGGCATGTTCTGAGAACACCCACATAAGGCAGGTGGGGCCGGTGGGGTTGAAGATGCGGCTGACTGCCCCTATTTGTAAGGATTGGTGCACCTTAAACTCCACCAACACCTCCTCCTCCGTGATCGTCGGACTAAGCCGAGTGATCACAGTTAACATTGGTTATGGTGACACATTTTATTTGTAAGGCAGCCAGAGGTTTGGATGAAGTCAGAAAATGATATTCTGGCTGTGAGTGCACAGTGCCCCATATCACTTAAGAAGAGTGCATTCGGCATGCACTACTATAGTCAACTTTTGCCAATCTACACAACCCTGCCCTCCGACATGCCACAGAACAGTTTGTTATTACACACATACATCAACAAGTATCATAGCATCACCTACAACATCTGCTGTCCAACAGAAATACTATTTATGTGGTTACCTCTTTTGCTGTAAGGGTGGCCGATCTGTTTCTTACACGATGTGGGGTGCCGTCAATGAGAGTGTGACAGTTCTTTTTATATTACTGGTACAGAACAGAAAATAAAGATATTTTATTCTTATTTTTCATCAGTCAAAATTATTTGCGAAGTCTCCAGTAGATGGGAATTAAAATTTTCAACAGACTGAAAGATGAGGACATTCTCAACATTAAACTCCGTCTACCGAAAAAGAAACCAAATGAGACTCTTGATACCAAAATGTTACCATTCAATGCATGAGTTCATGAAGGATAAACTGCTAAATCAAGCAAGATGTCATTGGTCAGTAGCCTTATTATGTAAATACAACCCTTTATTAGGAAAAAGAATTATCAGTATCAGAATACTGCTCCATATCATTATTTATACTTTTACATGAGTGAATTATTTTTATATGCTCCTGGACCATAATAAGATAATTAATAAATATATGTATTAGACAAATAAACCACTGTTCAGAGCACTATCAGATATTTGGTGATCGTTCTCCAGATTATGCTAATGCAAAAGCATAATTCTGTGTGGTGCAATATTGCATAACATGGCAGAAAAAACTGAAACTTCCCAAATAGAATACAGTAATTTGTCTTTAAATGTAGATTAATTAGCTAGACTTAGATTGAAACAAAGTTCATGTGTTTAATTTTTTGCTAATATTGTGCTTATGTTATCTTAGACCTGTCCAGTCTGTCCTGTGTTAAATTTGGATCAGGAAGTTAGTACACAGCAGAGCCTGCCAGAGGCTGCATCACACCATTGGCTGCATAATGGAATTCCACAGCAGCAGACTCAATGATGAAATTAAACTGTACACAGGCAGCGAAATGATAAAACAGAAAACAACAATTTTGTGTAAAATTCCTTGGTTTAACCATTCAACGCAATCTGAAATGGGACATGCATGTTGGCTTTTTATTATATAAGCTATCTATTAGTGAGTTTTGCAAAGATACTGTTGCCCTAAATACTGCATACCATGCTTAATTTTTCTTGTACCTGAACTATGAAATTATAATTTGGGTATGATAGCTATGCACATGTACAGGCATGCGTAGAGGACCAAGTATTATTACACACATATTTCAATACATTTATATCTAGATGGTATCTATGGTTAATAAGAAGATGGAATTTAGGACGAACTGTCAAATTCCTGTGCACATTATTGTAAGCAAAAATAATATCCATATAGATTATGCGTCATTGCCTGGCCATCAGAATGGAGTTTTATATTCACGCATGAAATTGAATGCCCCCAAATATTTGAGACTGAAGTAAAAAGACTACGGTATCAGTCACTCCTCCCACAGTTTTCCATAATAGCTGGACTTAGGTACACTGTCATCATCGTCATCATGATTATCATCATCATCATCATCATCATTGTTGTGGGGGCTTCAGTTTGAAGACTGGTTTGGTGCAACTCTCCATGCTACTCTATTCTGGCAAGACTCTTCATCTCCGAGTAACTACTGCAATATACATCATCTGAATCTGCTTACTGTGTTCATCTTGTGGGGTCCGTCTATTATTTTTTTCCCCTCACACTTCCCTTCAATACCAAATTGGTGATCCCTTGATGTCTCAGAATGTGTCCTACCAACCAACCCCTTCTTCTAAGCAGGTTGTGCCATGAATTTCTTTTCTCCTCAGTTCTATTCAGTACCTCCTCAGTTACATGACCTACCCTTCTAATCTTCTGCAAATTCTGTAGCACAACATTTCAAAAGCTTTTATCTTCTTGTCTAAACTATTTATCACCCCTGTTTCAATTCCATACATGCCTACTTTCAGAAAAGGATTCCTGACAAATCTGTACTCAATACTAAATTTTCTTCTTCAAAACTGGTTTTCTTGCCATTGCTAGTCTACATTTTATATCCTCTCTACTTCGACCATCATTACTTATTTTGCTCCCCAAATAACAAAACTCGTCTACTACTCTAAGCGTCTCATTTCCTAATCTAATTCCCTCAGCATCACCTGATTTAATTCACCTACATCCAGTTATCCTCATTTTGGTTTGTGTCCTCCTTTCAAGACACTGTCCATTCCATTCAACTGCTCTTCCAGGTCCTTTACTGTCTCCAACAGAATTACAGTGTCATGGGCAAACATCAAAGTTTGTATTTCTTCTCCATGGATTTTAATTCCCACTCCAAAATTTTCTTTTGTTTCCTTTACTGCTTGCTCAATATACAGATTGAATAACATTGGGGAGAGGCTACAACCCTGTCTCACTCTCTTCTCAGCCACTGCTTCCCGTTCATGCCCCTTGACTTCAAACTGCCATCTGCTTTCTGC
Source organism: Schistocerca piceifrons (assembly GCF_021461385.2). Classification (NCBI taxonomy): domain Eukaryota; kingdom Metazoa; phylum Arthropoda; class Insecta; order Orthoptera; family Acrididae; genus Schistocerca; species Schistocerca piceifrons. The sequence goes on along the minus strand of NC_060148.1, from coordinate 90,556,535 downwards.
ACAAATTGTAAGTAGTCTTTTGCTCCTTGTATTTTAGTTCATAACCAATAAATAGTGGTCATAGTCCATATCTGCCCCTAGAAATGTCTTACAATTATATAATCAGTGTGAAATCTTTTGGTGTCTGTAGGTCTCTTCCACCTGTTCACCATTCTTAAACCAAGTGTTAGCTATGATTAAAATATGCTCAGTGCAAAATTCTACCACGAGGCCTCCTCCTCCATTCCTTTCCTCCAGCCCATATTTCCTTTTTCTGCTATGGAATTCCAGTCCCCCATGACTATTGAAGTTTTGTCTCCCTTAACCCTTTCATGGGTAAAATTATTGAGCAGTTTTTTTTTAATGAATGGAGAGCAGACAGTAGTTAACAGATAGATATATTTATCATACAGAATATCAAATTTGCTCAAACTGTGGAAGTGAGGTCACACAACAAGGTGGGAAGTATTCTTCCTACTGCCCTTCCTTGGAGTTAAATGACAAAAACAACTTATTCAATATACGTCATATTTATTTGATAAATTTACTTCTCTTGTTACAATGATGGTTCACAATTACTTGCCATGAAAGTTTCTGAAACATGGGTCTATGCAAAGTGGTATTTGACAATATGTACAAACACAGCAAGTGCTCTTTTCGGCACATCCAGTAGGTTTCTCCTAAAATGGGTTGATGCTCCCCAACAGTCACATGACGAAAATCTTCAGTAACGTTACCCCTTTTTGCCAGAAAGACAGGTTTTTGTCGACGCCTTTTTTGGGATGAAAAGCCAGTGATCAATTGTCTGGCTAGATGGATCCTGTATGTGAGCTGATCATGCTGTCCACTTTCTCTTTTCCGTATTTTCCTCAGGATAAAACTGTTCACTGCAACAATGTCCATCAGGAAATAAAATATTTTGTGCCACCATTTTACAGAACGTCTGCCAATAGCATACCTTTCTCGTAATTGGTCAAACTTATTGACACCACCCATTATTTTGTTGTATTCTGCCACAACTTCAGGACAAGAAATCTCTGTACTAGTACCATCCTTGTTTTTCCTTTTCACTGTGGCTGTTTCTCATGGGTCACGAATTGAGGACAGGAAAGTGACTGGACGGTTATCCATCCATTTGACTGTAGAAATGGCTCCTTTTGTTTCAAACTGGAATTCTCCTCATTCCAATTTTACGTTTTCCTTCATAAATTTGGGTACCCTATACTATAGCTTTGAGGAAAAAATCACAAAATGTCACGCAAACAGCACTGAAAGGCTGCTCCACAGAGCAACACTCAGGTATACAATGCCTCTGCGCGAAGGTACAGCAAAAACGGCGAGAACTCCCGATTGGAAGTTGTACCCTATACTGTTCACTAGAAGATAGCACCATACAGAGGTGGAGACTGTGAATCCCACGGGATTAGGAGCGAGTTCATTGTAGTGGGAAGCATGTTTCCCATGGCTCACAAAAGGGTTAACTATCTGAATAATTTCTTTTATCTCCTCATACTTTTCCTCAATCTCCTCCCCATCTGTGGAGCTACTTAGCATATAAACTTGGCAGGTGTGGCCTTTGTGTCTATCTCGGCTGCTGTTTTTAGCAGCTAGTATTTTTAATTATGCAGCATTAGGTTGTGCCCATATGTAGACAGCTAATTGTGTATGGTGTTCCATCACATAACTTCTTCACTTGAAGATTTACAGAAACATAGCAGCCGAATAATAGTGCGAGAGGACCAGGAGTGGTGGAGGGATCAGGACTATAGGGCAAGTGCCTACGTGTCTCCCACTCGATGAGGCTGGCCTTCCAGATCGACCGGCATCTTGTGTCAAATCGAGACCGGCACAGAACGCTGCACGCTGTTCCACACTGGTGTTTTTCGACAGACCTACCCTGTACACATTCTTCATTCTCTGATGGATGTCTGCATGTGTTTGCCCTCCAGCAGCCAAGAAAAGAGCAGCATCATGTCGGTCCTGTCTGTACGAATTTTGTAATAACATCACCATAATTCACATTCAGAGGTAATTCTGACATTGCGGTTATTACTGGAAGCAAGACTATAGAAAAATCAAGACACGTTCGTAGGATTTGTCGACCAGGAAAAAACGTTCAACAATGTAAAACGGTGCAAGATGTCTGAAATTCTGAGAAAAGTAGGGGTACGCTATAGGGAGAGACAGTCATATACAATATGTACAACAGCCAAGAGGGAATAATAGGAGTGGACGACCAAGAACGAAGTGCTCGTATTTAAAAGGGTGTAAGACGAGGATGTATGCTTTTGCCTCTACTGTTCAATCTGTACATCAAGGAAGGAATAATGGAAATAAAAGAAAGGTTCAGAAGTGGAATTAAAATTCAAGGTGAAAGGATATGAATGATACGATTTGCAGACGACATTGCTATCCTGATTGAAAGCGAAGAAGAATTACATGATCTGCTGAATGAAATGAACAATCTGAGTACAGAGTACGGATTGACAGTAAATCGAAGAAAGACGAAGGTAATGAGAAGTAGTAGAAATGAGAACAGCGAGAAACTTAACATCAGGATTGATGGTCACAAAGTCAATGAAGTTAAGGAATTCTGCTACCTAGGCAGTAAAATAACCAATGACGGACGGAGCAAGGAGGACATCAAAAGCAGACTTGCTATGGCAAAAAAGGCATTTCTGGCCAAGAGAAGTCTACTAATATCAAATATCAGCCTTAATTTGAGGAAGAAATTTCTGAGGATGTACGTCTGGAGTACAGCACTGTATGGTAGTGAAACATGGACTGTGGGAAAACCGGAACAGAAGAGAATCGAAGCATTTGAGATGTGATGCTATAGACGAATGTTGAAAATTAGGTGCACTGATAAGGTAAGGAATGAGGAGGTTCTGCACAGAATCGGGGAGGAAAGGAATATGTGGAAAACACTGATAAGGAGAAGGGACAGAATGATAGGACACCTGTTAAAACATGCTAGAATGACTTCCATGGTACTAGAGGGAGCTGCAAAGGGCAAAAACTGTAGAGGATGACAGAGATTGGAATACACCCAGCAAATAATCGAGGACCTAGGTTGCAGGTGCTTCTCTGAGATGAAGAGGTTAGCATAGGAGAGGAATTTGTGGTGGGCCCCATCAAACCAGTCAGAAAACTGATGACCAAAACATAAAAAATCACATTTCCGTACAAGTGTCAGAAAGACACAAAATTCACAGTTATATCATTCCTACAGGTCTGTGCTTTTATACTCACCCTGGTGTCACACTGCATCACAGCAACACCTTCAAATTTAAACGTTTTGAGCTGCCCTTTTAGCTTACCTCCTGCTAGTATGAAACCGCCCCCCCCCCCCCCTATAACCCATGAGATATAAATCCATTTCCTTTCTCCTTTAGTTAGGGTAGAGACCCTGTTCAGCAAGTGACATTCTGTTAATGGAGCAAATGGTGCAATTCATAGCTCACACAACAACTGCACTGTAGCAGCAAAAGTTTCTGCTGAAAACAGAGACATCTATCTGCAGACAGCAGAAGTGCTGTAGTTGGGAGCTACACCATTAGGCCTTATACTGTTTTGAGTGTGTGAAATACAACAAATGGGAAAGCAATATGGCAAAAATACAATTGCGCCTACGAACACTAGAAATAACACATCCAGAATTTCTGATGCCCGATAAACTCGGCAAGCTGAAAATCTGCAAATAAATATAAATGGAAGATGGTGACATACAATAAAAGCAAAGAGAACACCATGGCCATGCAAAGGGACAATTTCTAATAATTAGTGACTCGCTGCTGAAAAATATTGCTGTCCCCAACTGCAAAATTGACATCAGACTGGGAATTACAACACAACAACTCAGCAAATATTTTAAAAACATGGTAAATTCAAAGCTTCAAAGCACACAAACACAAAACCAGAGTTTGGAACCAAGACTAATTACAGTGGTGTCTTTATACACTGTGGAATGAATTCATTAAGGAGCATCAGTGATGAAGAAACTATTAACAAATCAAGAAATACAATTTGTTCAGCAACAAGAGTCTGTGCGGGATCCCAGTGGAATCATACAAAGATGGTCAGTGAGTGACAAATATATTTCCACAATAAATTATGCCATCAAAGAACAGTGTGATCATCTTGGTGCTATTTTCATAGACCCAAACAAATTTCTGAGTGAAAACTGCCTTGGAAAGAAGGGCATGCATTTAAACAGAGTACAGTCTGTAAAACTAAGCAGAATGTTTACAGATGTCTGCAAAATAATCAGAAGAAAGGGAAACTAATATGGCCTAAGGGGGATGAAAAATCTATTGCTGCAGTTGACAAAGCAAAATATAAGCACCACACAAAAAAGGAGGGACTACAGAACACACTCTCAGAATGCAGCTGACAACATGTAAGTCAACAAAAGAAAAGTTATATTAAAGTACTACATCAGAATGTTCAATACTTTATTAACAAGAAACTAGAAGCAGAAGTGAAATATAACCAGACATACTATGTATCAATGAATATGGTCTACCTGAAACACAAATAACTAACTTGACAATAAAGGACTATACCTTATTCAGTTACTTCTGTAGATCTAAACATGAAGGTAGTGGAGTTTCCATGTATATTGAAATAGGAAAGCCATTAAAGAATGCAAACAGTAAAGGGGTGAGATTACCTATAGCTAGAGGAAAAGACTTTTAAATTACTGGTGTAGTGACTAATAACTAGATTGTTTTGTGTGTACAGATCACCAAGTAGCAAGATTAGCATCTTTCTGGGGAAAAAAATGACTAACTGACTAAAGATTAATATGAAGAAAAATATTGTTATATGTGGAGACTTCAATATTGACATGGGCAAAGAATCAAAACCGAGACAAAATTTTGAACAATTTTTAATACAATAAAATATTGAGGCAACAATACCTCTACCAACAAGAATGACTTCTCAAAGTCAGACAGTTATTGACAGCATAGTTACAAATACTAGTAGGTGTAACTATGAGTCACATGTAGTCCAGACAGAAATATCTGATCATCATGGACAGCTGATCTGCCTCTGCAGAAATAAGAGCATAATATCTGAACAAAAACAAACAACCAAAGAAATCAGGAACATCAGTGAACAAAAGAGTAACATCTTTAGAACAATAATAAGCAGGGAAACCTGGAATGAAGCCCTACAGGTGCAGACTGTAAATGAAAAATATGATTCACTTATTACAACAATTAAACACAATTTTAATGTAGCATTCCCCAAAGTAAAGAGACAAGAAAAGATGCAGGATCAGACAAAGGGGATTACCTGTGAAGTAATAGAACTGTGAAGGAAGTTGCAGGATCTGAGATGGAGGGGTGAGGCTGAAAATTATAAAACGCTTCAAAAGAAGTATAGACAAATAATATGAGAGGCAAAATCAAGAGCAATTAATGCTACCATAATGAACTCAAGAAACAAGACAAAGGCAGGTTGGAATACAATTACTGGTGAAAGACAGGAAAATGCCGGATCAAACAAAGAAACAGATATCAGGTCAATGAAAATAAACAACACAGTGGTTACAGATGGCAGAGAAATAGCTGACATACCCAATGATAACTATATACAGGTGGTAGAGAACCTAAAATTGGAAAGAAATATTCCACAAAAGAAAGTTACTAAGTTATCACAAAAATCAAGCAGAATCATTTTCTTGAAACCAGTCACAGAAGATGAAATGAGGAAAGCTATACACAAACTGCAGTCCAAGAAATCCGTTCGTGATGACAAAATATCAATTCATGTAATAAAGCAAGTAAGTGAGCAAATAATCTCAACATTGCTGGACACAGCAAACAGTTCTCTCAGAGATGGAATTTTTCCAAAAACACTGAAGACAAGCAGGGCGTACCAGTGTACAAGAAAGAGGATAAGGATGACACCAACAGTTACAGGCCGGTTTCACTGATATTAGATTTCTCAAAAATCCTGGAGATGCTTATGCATAATAGACTAGTTGATTATCTGGACAAATACAACATTCCCATACCATCACAGCACGGTTTCAAAAAGAATAGATCTATGGAATCAGCAATTGCCAAACTGACAGAATGCATTATACAGTCCTTAGATGAAAAACAAGTTGTATCTGCAGTGTTTCTGGACCTCTCCAAACCATTTGAGACTGTTGTTGTTGTTGTTGTGGTCTTCAGTCCTGAGACTAGTTTGATGCAGCTCTCCATGCTACTCTATCCTGTACAAGCTTCTTCATCTCCCAGTACCTACTGTAGCCTACATCCTTCTGAATCTGCTTAGTGTATTCATCTCTTGGTCTCCCTCTATGATTTTTACCCTCCGCGCTGCCCTCCAATGCTAAATTTGTGATCCCTTGATGCCTCAGAACATGCCCTACCAACCGGTCCCTTCTTCTTGTCAAGTTGCACCACAAACTCCTCTTCTCCCCTATTCTATTCAATACTTCCTCATTAGTTGTGTGATCTACCCATCTAATCTTCAGCATTCTTCTGCAGCACCACATTTCGAAAGCTTCTATTCTCTTGCTGTCCAAACTATTTATCATCCACATTTCACTTCCATACATGGCTACACTCCACACAAATACTTTCAGAAATGACTTACTGACCCTTAAATCAACACTCGATGTTTACAAATTTCTCTTCTTCAGAAACGCTTTCCTTGCCATTGCCAGTCTACATTTTATGTCCTCTCTACTTCGACCACCATCAGTAATTTTGCTCCCCAAATAGAAAAACTTCTTTACTACTTTAATTAAGTGTCTCATTTCCTAATCTAATTCCCTCAGCATCGCCCGACTTAATTCGACTACATTCCATTATCCTTGTTTTGCTTTTGTCGATGTTCATCTTATACCCTCCTTTCAAGACACTGTCCATTCCGTTCAACTGCTCTTCCAAGTCCCGGAGAACCTCAAAATTTATTTCTTCTCCCTGGATTTTAATTCCTACTCTGAATTTTTCTTTTGTTTCCTTTACTGCTTGCTCAATATACAGACTGAATAACATCGGGGAGAGGCTACAACCATGTCTCATTCACTTCCCAACCACTGCTTCCCTTTCATGCCCCTCGACTCTTATAACTGACATCTGGTTCCTGTACAAATTGTAAATAGCCTTTCGCTCCCTGTATTTTACCTCTGCCACCTTTAGAATTTGAAAGAGAGTATTCCACTCAACATTGTTAAAAGCTTTCTCTAAGTCTACAAATGCTAGAAACGTAGGTTTGCTTTTCCTTAATCTATTCTCTTAAGATAAGTCATAGGGTCAGTATTGCCTCATGTGTTCCAACATTTCTATGGAATCCAAACTTATCTTCCCCAAGGTCGGCTTCTACCAATTTGCCATTCGTCTGTAGAGAATTCACGTTAGTATTTTGCACCTGTGACTTATTAAACTGATAGTTCGGTAATTTTCACATCTGTCAACACCTGCTTTCTTTAGGATTGGAATTATTATATTCTTCTTGAAGTCTGAGGGTATTTCGCCTGTCTCATGCATCTTGCTCACCAGATGGTAGAGTTTTGTCAGGACTGGCTCTCCCAAGGCTGTTAGTAGTTCTAATGGAATGTTGTCTACTCCTGGGGCCTTGTTTCGACTCAGGTCTTTCAGTGCTCTGTCAAACTCTTCAAGCAGTTTCATATCTCCCATTTCATATACATCCTCTTCCATTTCCATAATATAGTCCTCAGGTACATTGCCCTTCTATATACTCCTTCCACATTTCTGCTTTCCCTTCTTTGCTTAGAACTGGGTTTCCATCTGTGCTCTTGATATTCATACAAGTGGTTCTCTTTTCTCCAAAGGTCTCTCTAACTTTCCTGTAGGCAGTATCTATCTTACCCCTAGTGAGATAAGCCTCTACATCCTTACATTTGTCCTCTAGCCATCCCTGCTTAGCAGTTTTACACTTCCTGAGATCGACAGGAAGTGCATTTGAGACTACTGACCATGAAATACTGATAACAAAATTGGAAAGCTATGGTATTTGAGGGCAAGCAGGGACATCGATAGTATCATACCTATGCAACAGGAAGCAATATGTACCAATAGGGGATGCATATTAGTCAGAAACCAAAGCCATCAAATATGGAATGCCGCAGGTATCGTTAGTGGGGCCATTGCTGTTTAATCTGTCTGTTAATGACATAGATGCTGAAGAGAAAGAGAGGAAAATATTATATGCAGATGACATGACAATACTCAGCAATGACCAAACTATGGCATAGTGTGAGAGGATACATACCTGCAAACACCACAGATCAATGGCTTCTGGAAAACGGACTTATCAACCTAAAAAAAAAAAATGTATGCAGTGTTCACAAAGAAAGAGAAGGCTGAGCACATGAACCTAGAGGTGGATGAAATGAGACTAGAAGAAGTAAAATCCACTAGATTCTTAGGTATTACAGTGGATAACAACCTGAAATGGAAACAACATATTAACACTGCCTGTAAAAAACTCAGGTCTGTCACATTTATAATGAGGCAGCTACAGACAAACAGCTTCTGTGCACAGAATTCCAAGGACTCTTCAAACCATACCTGCAGTATGGAGTGGAAGTGTGGGGAAACTCAAACATTCAAGAAATAAAAAGGCTGTTCAAATTTAAAAAAGGCAGGCAGGCAGAATCATATTAAGAAGAAAGACTTCTGAAACATGCAGAAACTGCTTCAAAGGACTAGGCATCTTAACTTATTCCTCATTTTACATACATAAAACTGTGTGTCACAAAAGATGGTGCAGAGGAAGAATGACATACAAAGCATACCCCACTGATTGACAATGCTTGAAAAAGGACCCCTGTACTGAGGTACCAAATTACTAAGAAGTCTGCCTAAAACACTGCGTGACAACGTACACGGCACTAAGTTTTTGAAGAACCTAAAAGACTATCTGGTGAAAAGGAACTTTACAGTGTTGGTGAGAACCGCCCACATTTAATTTGTAAATATTGTTAATTATAATCAGTGATGTTAGTATTTATTTTATTTATTTGCATTTTATGGCCTTCATTGGACCACTCTAGCCAACTTTATACAAAGAAGTTTCCAGTTTTCTGTCAGCCCAGTACTTCTTCATTCTCTCGGATCTTATCCTTCTTTCTTCATCGGAAATCACCTTTCCTATTGTCTATTTGTTGATTCTCATTTGCAGTCTGGTTTGTTTGTCTGTGAGTTTCCTGGTTTTGTCAGTTTTGTTTCTTAGGTCTTCCAAAGTAATCCGTAACTCCTCCATATCTTCTTTGATTTCTGTAATCCACTTAATGCTGTACTTACTATTCCACAATTTTTGTGTTACTCTCCTGATGATACTGTTCTCTGGTGTTCTGATTAGATGCAAAAGTGTGTTTCTTCCTGATTGTACTCATTACTGGTTCTGTTTCCTTGTAGTCTGTTTCATTTGTAGCTAATCTCCAGTGTCAATCTTTCTGGTACGATTTGTTTATGCACGTTCTGATGATTCTTCTCTCTCTTTTGAGTATTTTGTCTATTTGTGCAGTGTTAGTTGTTTTGAAGACGGTTTCACTTGTGTATGTTATTTCTGGTTGAGTGACTTGTAGTGTTTTAATTTTGTTGCTATTGACAGGCTCTTTTTGCTGTAGGTGTTCTTGGTGGTATACTGTGCTCTAGTCAATTCGTTTATTCTGTTATGCCATGTCAGCTTTTCATCAAGGTTATACGTTATGATTTCTCCCAGATATTTAAATTTAACTACAATTTTGAATTCTTGGGTTCCTATGGCAATTTTGTTTATGAGTGGTGGGTCAGTTAATACGATATCAGGTGTGCCGCAGGGGAGTGTCGTAGGACCGTTGCTATTCACAATATACATTAACAACCTTGTGGATGACATTGGAAGTTGACTGAGGCTTTTTGCAGATGATGCTGTGGTATATTGAGAGGTTGTAACAATGGAAAATTGTACTGAAATGCGGGAGGATCTGCAGCGAATTGACGCATGGTGCAGGGCATGGCAATTGAATCTCAGTGCAGACAAGTGTAATGTGCTGCGAATACATAGAAAGAAAGATCCCTTATCATTTAGCTACAATATAGCAGGTTAGCAACTGGAAGCAGTTAATTCCATAAATTATCTGGGAGTACACATTAGGAGTGATTTAAAATGGAATGATCATATAAAGTTGATGGCTGGTAAAGCAGATGCCAGACAGAGATTCATTGGAAGAATCCTAAGGAAATGCAATCCGAAAACAAAGGAACTAGGTTACAGTACGCTCATTTGCCCACTGCTTCAATACTGCTCAGCAGTGTGGGATCTGTACCAGATAGGGTTGATAGAAGAGATAGAGAAGATCCAACGGAGAGCAGCGCGCTCCGTTATAGGATCATTTAGTAATCGCAAAAGCGTTGCGGAGATGATAGATAAACTCCAGTGGAAGACTCTGCAGGAGAGACGCTCAGTAGCTCGGTACGGGCTTTTGTTGAAGTTTCGAGAACATACCTTCACTGAGGGGTCAAGCAGTATATTGCTCACTCCTACGTATATCTGGTGAAGAGACCGTGAGGATAAAATCAGAGAGATTAGAGCCCACACAGAGGCATACCGACAATCCTTCTTTCCACGAATAATACGAGACTGGAATAGAAGGGAGAACCGATAGAGGTACTCAAGGTACCCTCCACCACACACCGTCAGGTGCCTTGCGGAGTATGGATGTAGATGTAGATGTAGAAGACTGCTTCTTCAAAGGATATTCCAAGACTAAATTTCTGTGCTATTTCCTGCAGTGAGATAACTTGTTTGGTTTCCTGAATACTGTTGGACAAGAGAGCAAAGTCATCAGCCAATCCTAGAAAATTTAAACTCATTTTGTCTTTGGGTCCTCCAATATGGATGTTTTTTAGGTTAATCTTGTACCTTTCCCTCATGATGTATTCTAAAGCACAGTTCAACAGCAGGGGTGCCAAGCAATCTCCTTGTCTTAAACCCAATTTTTATGATGAACGGCTCAGAGAGTTCCCCCCTGAACTTGACTTTCGATACAGTGTTGGTTAAAGTGAGTTCTATCAATTTGGTTAATTTTGTATGGAGCCCAAAATTTCTTAAGATTTTTAACACTGAAGGTCTATGGATACAGTCATTGCTTTTTTAAAGTCCACAAAGGTTTTTACAAGAGGTTTATTTCATTTCTTGTAATATGCTATGGCTAATTTTAAAGTGATGATCTGTTCTGCACAGCTTCTCCAAGGTCTGAAGCCTCCTTGATATTCACCTAATTCTTCCTCTAGTTGCTCTTTGATCCTCTTGTGTAGGATTCTGGAGAAAATCTTGTATGTGCAGTCTAAAAGAGAGATACCTCTGTAATTAACTGGGTTGCTTTTATCTCCTTTTTTGTGGAGTGGATGGATTATGGCTGTGGTCCAATGTTTGGGAAACTTTCCTGTTATCCAGATTTTTGTTAGGGCTATGTGTAAGGATGTTTGAACTATATCACTGCCACATTTCTGCAAAAACTTGGTGTTCTCCACATGCATTATAATTTTTCATCCCTCCAAGTGCTGTTTCCACCTCTTGGATTGTTGGAGGGTTTATGAGATCAGATGGAGTCTTGATGGGTGTGCATGTATTAATTACTAAAAGTTCCTGGGGTTCTTCACAATTCAAAAGTTTACTAAATGATTTTGCCATGATTTTAGCATTTTCCTTGTCATTATGTGCCATTTTTCCATCTTCCCTTTACAGCATTAACGTGGGAGGGGCAAATTTTTGTAATTGTCTTCCAAACATTTTGTAAAAGTCTCCGGAATTGCTTTTATGGTAATTTTCTTCTATGGGGTCGATTAGATCTTTCTGTGATTGACTCTTGGTTTGCCTGATAATCTGTGTGAACTTTTTCCTGATATTTTTGAGCTTGGTTGCATTTTCTTCTGTTTTGTGTGTTTGAAATTTTATCCATGCATGATGTCTTTCTTCACGAATTTTGTCACACTCTGAGCTCCAGCAGAGACATCTTTATGTGGGTTCAATGGGGCTAAATTTTCTGCTTGTTGCGTGAGTGTCTGAACCAGTTCTTCTAAATTATCTGTCAGTTTTATATTTTGTGTGTCTTCTCTATATTTATCATTTCTAATTATTGGTGGGGATCGAAGTTCCTCTTTCATTTATTGCATTTTGGTTTCTTTTTTACTGGTGTGAACTTAATTTTGATTTTGACAATTTAATGATCTGGACCTGCATCTACCCCTCTTAATACTTTAACATTGTAGATTTCTCTGTAGAAGATTTTGTCCATAAATACATGATCCAGTTGCCATTCTCCTTTTCTCAAATCAGGATGTTTCCAAGTTTTAAGTTTGTTTGGCCTTCTTTTGAAGTATGTGGACTTTGAGATCAGTTTGTGTTCCCTACAGAGTTCAACAAGTCTTTGACCATTCTTATTTGTTTGTTTATGTAGAGCCCATTTTCCAATGATATCCTGGTATTTCTTTTCTCTTCCAAGTTGGGCACTTAAGTCCCCTAACAGGATCTTGACATTGTTAATATTTACGTGGTTTATTGTTCGGTCAACGAGATCCCAAAACTTTTCCACTTTTTTCCTAGACTTTGTTAGAAAATTCTTTTCATTAGTAGAGGCATGGGCATTAATGATGGTATAAATTTGGTTGGATGCTTTTAAACTCAAAGTTGCAATTCTAGGTGAGGTGGTTTGAAAATCAATAATTGAATCTATTATTTTCACATTTACTATAAACCCAGTTCCAAATTGGAAACATTCTTTCATAACCCTTATTCCAGGTTTCCCATTGTAAATTCTGTAGCCTTGTGATTCGAATGGTTCTTCTGCAGTATTTATCATTTCCTGGAGCCCCGCTACTAAAATTTTCTGTTTATCTAATTCATCTGTCAAATTCTTTAGTTTTCCTGATTTAAGTAGAGAATTAATATTATGAGTTGCAATGTTGTTGATCTGATCTTGTTTGATCCTGTACTTATGAGCTGGCATAAGATTGGGCGATTGACAATGCTCCGACTCATTGATGCCTTCTAGGTGGCTACCCACCGAATCCGATGTAGCCTTCTTGGACAGGACAGTGGAAATTTTTTCCTAAATGACCTTTCGATGGTCAACTTTCGAAGGTAGTTAACCTTGGGTGGGGCGAGTATAGTTAGTATAGTAAGGAAGTATGTGATAGTGAAGGTTTTTGCATTTTTTGAAATTTTCTATATTACATGTACGTGCACTGTACACCATGTAATCCTACAGGAACAAATAAAATTCAAAAGTTATTGCAGTTAAGGGACAACCCTGTGCCCTGTGGAAGGTCCAGGAGCAAGACGTGCCCACTCCACCCTCCCTATTCCAGTCCTTACCCAGTCCATCCCTACAACCCTTCCAATCCCAACCCCTTGCCACAGGGTTCATATCCACCAACCTGCTGTCCACCATTATTAACAGCCACCAACAAACTGTGGCTGAGAGCCAAGTAGACCACTGTGTGGCACAACATGCCCCTAAACATTACATGCCAGATTTCAGTGGCTTCTTCACTACCCGAGCCACCTGTACCAACACTAACTCAAAGGACGGCCTCGGCACTTGTTGGTGACGTAACGTCAGCTAGGCACGGCGAACGCCAGGTCTGTTGCAGGCAGAAACGCCTGGGCGTGCTTGTCTCTATAAATCTCTTATTTTTACACAAAATGTTTGGTTTTGTTTTGGATTCTACAGTTTTATTTAGATGAAAGATTTTCTTACTATCGTAAAGCTACAAATGAAGATCATAGTTCTGTATTACTGAATCCCGTCGAAACAAACGTAGATCAATATGAGAAGTTGCTTTGCCCCATTGCAAGCTTCAGAAATTTTACATTCAAGTAATTATATTTACTTGATCCATTTTGTTACCGAAACTTACCCCAACCCCCTTACAATTAACTTGTTTCTTCTATTTATTCATTTTTGTTTGACATTGTCACTGGAAATGTGAACTAATTTACATGTGTAAATGTCCAACTGTTGCCAGTCATTAGATTACAGTCGTTTTCATTGAAAGGAATTCTAAACACGAAACAAAATAGCTTCATACATCAAAAATACTGCTGAGCGTAAACTTTTTTAAACATGCACATTAGAAAAGATAAATATTCCCCTATTGCAACTGAAAGGAGAAACTTTATAAGATAAAAAAATTTTATTTAATCAAGCAAGTATCTCTCTTTGCCTCTTCGTCAGTCCCCCACCCCCTCCCCCAACATGTACAATCGCAAGATATTTCATTAACATTCAGTGCTCCTCACCCCATAGTCAACCAAGATACCTAAAGAAGAGCACCAATATGTTCACAGTTGCTTGTAAAAGCAACTCAGTACAAACGTAACTTCCTCGGATTTACAAATAAGGTAAAGAAGCACGAATTCTGTTGCTGCTGGACCATGAAGTTGTTTTTTTATGTCAATCCTTACAACAGGTGGAAATTTAAGTTTAGGAGTACACTATTTGTTAAGAAGTGTAATGAATTGCACAATTAATTGATTGCAGAAATCTCTCAGAACAATGTGTGTTGGTCAACTACCGCCAATAGTTTCACATTTTCCTGTGTCAGAGAGGGAGACACCACCATTATGAGTATGCCTGCAACAGACCCGGCGTTCGTCGTGCCTAGCTGACGTGACGTCACCAACAAGCGCCGAGGCCTTCATTTGAGTCGGTGTTGCCTGTACCCTCGCCTCCACAGTCAGATTTTCTGAACTGTGCAGATGGGAATTATGCTTACAACACATTCTCCACTCACGTAATTATCCCAGCCTCAAGCTGCAGTAACATTCTGTCCCCACACCATTCACCCAAAAGTTTCTACTCCCTCAGTCCTTATCACCTCCTCCCCATTCCTATCTCCTAAGTTGTTTTTGCCACCCTCTGCCCACACATGTGCCCATCTTCCCTGCTCGTCTCCTTTCTTCTCTAACTCCCTGCCCTACCTGATGATGCACCTGCTAGCACTACAGTTCCTACACACACTGCCCGATGGCATTCCTCACCCACACACTGCTATCCCTTACCCTTCCCCACCCTCCTCGAGATGGCTGGAACCGTACCATGTGATAATTCCATTCCTGAGCTGCCGGAGATGACAGTCACATGTGCGTGAGGTGTGCTCCCTCGTGTGAATGAATGGTGAATGCTTCTCTTTTTCCAACACAGGTTGTGGTTGAAAGCTTACGTGTGTCTTAATTGTGCGTCTGCAGCTTAGTGTGTTATCTTTACAGTAAGAGACTATCTTTTCCTACCTTGTTGGTATTCCTCCTACCTGAAATTAGTATTCAGGTACTGCTGTGATAAAGTGACAATCTTGAAGCTCCTCAGGTACTGGCACCCATTCAGCCAAACACGTCAATACAAGAGCACTGCCCATAAAGTGAGTTCTCGTTTACAGTTATACTTGTCGGGCAGAACAGGAATTGGAAAACAGTGAGGACATTGACAATTTTTACGTGAGAAAAATAACATCAAAATCTTAGACCAAAAAGTTCATCACAAATGGTCATTCCTATCACCCCTCTCGAGGTGATTTTGCTTCAATACAAAACTACAGCGTTTTGTCCCATTGACTGATACATTATTGTTGCCAAGTCAAGGGGGGAAAAAATCTCAAGATAATGTAATGATAAAGACTTCCTTGTCTGTGGAAAACTCGAATTTGGCCACCAAAAGGAAGACTGACACTGAACATTAACTAGTGAGGTGGCCAAAGATGTGGTGGATTCAGTTTCAAAAGCGTAATCCGTTCACACTCGTCTCCGAGGAATCTCTTTGACTGCATGTGGAATTTTACTTCAAGCTGAAGTCTGAAATAGGTCACTCAGTTACTCTGTCCAAAATTGAACAATTTCATTGTTATACTTCAATAAAAGCTGTACACAGGACCACAGGCTATAATTGAAAGAAGAAAAAAAAAGGAATGCAGGTGAACTTTTGCCCTTGTTTCCACCTGTTCATCACCACTACTTCCAGAATCTTCTTCCTTCCGTCACTGCTGAAGGCACTGGGCCACTGAATGGCAATGACAAGAGTAATGAGCACCAACAGAGATCTTGCAAATACAACATTGTTGACTGTCATGTGTATTTTCATAGAAAATAAAATATCTGTTTGCATGATAAGTGGTGTAACTTCCTTTAGGCCCTTGTCCTTCTAACTTGATAAAATTTACTGCAATTGTTATGTTCACTTAGAAAAAGCTGTTCCCATAACATAAGATAAAAAAAAGTTAAAAATTTTGTTGTTGAATTTCCTACAACAATCCTAGTAAATCCCTTGACACCTCAAACCAAGATGTGAGGTTTATAGAGGGAGGGGGGCTAACACACGTCTTGAAGTAATCCTCATATCAGTCTGAGTCAATTAGTGCAAGTCACAAGCTGTTAGCCACAGTGGCTGCTGTAAGCTCTGCCATAGAATTTTTGAAACATAACATGTGAGTGAGTGAGTGAATAAATGAGTGAATGAAATAATAGCATTTTGTATTTTGGACTATTGCTCTGCTTGTTACTCTTACAGAAGGCATAGGGATGGGGGAACATTTGGTGTTAGCAGAAGAGCCAACACCGTGTTGCGAGTGGAGACTGAAATGCATGCGTTTCAGCTCAATCAGGTTAGCGTGAGGAGGGAAGAACTATACTGACGTGAGGTCCGGAACATGACAAGGAATGAGAATTCAGAAAGCGGACGTAATTAGTTTGATACTTAACTTTAATCCATTAATGGTGAACGTCACCCTTGACGGTACACGATTCACAATATTATCTGTTCAGATTACATTCTTGAAGATAGTACTTATACGAGGGCTATCCACAAAGTACATTACGTTTTGGAATTAAAAATAAATAAAGTATTGGAAATTTTTTTTATTATATACAGATGAAAGCCACACTTAAATACTACTTTTCTACATAGTTGCCATTTAAATTAAGGCACTTATCGTAGCGATGGACGAGCTTGGAAATTCCTTCGTCATAAAATTCGGCTGCCTGCGTCTTCAACCACGTGGTTACCTCTTCTTTTGGGACAGAAAAGGTGTGATTTTTGTGGATTTCCTGGAAAGAGGCACTACAATAAACTCTCAAAGGTATTGCCAAACTCTGCACAACCTCAGAAGAGCAATACAAAACAAGCACACAGGGGAAAGTTGGGCTCAAAGATCTTGCCGATTCGCGACAATGCCCGGGCCCACACGGCAAATGCCACTCGTGAAGTTCTCGAATCTTTTAAGTGGGAGTTGTTTCTTCATCCGCCGCACAGTCCCGACCGGACACCGAGCGACTTCCACTTATTCCCAGCAATGAAGAAGTGGCCAGCTATGCGGCGTTTTGATGATGACGTACAGCTTCAAGAAGAGGTAACCACGAGATTGAAGGCACAGGCGGCCGAATTTTACGACGAAGGAATTTCCGAGCTCGTCCATCGCTACGATAAGTGCCTTAATTTAAATGGCAACTATGTAGAAAAGTAGTATTTAAGTGTGGCTTTCATCTGTATATAATAAAAACATTTTCCAATACTTTATTTATTTTTAATTCCAAAACGTAATGTACTTTGTGGATAGCCCTTGTAGTAACTGAATATGGCGCCTTGCTAAGGTCGTAGCAAATGATGTAGCTGAAGGCTACGCTAAACTGTCATCTCTGCAAATGAGAGCGTATATAGACAGTGAACCGTCACCAGCAAAGTCGGCTGTACAACTGGGGCGAGTGCTAGGGAGACTCACTAGACTAGACCTGCCGCGTGGCGGTGCTCGGTCTGCAATCACTGATAGTGGCGACACGCGGGTCTGACATATACCAACGGACCGCGGCCAATTTAAAGGCTACCACCTAGCAAGTGTGGTGTCTGGCAGGACACCACAGAACAACACTAATGTGATTTTTTTATATATCAAGTTTCACCAACTGACAACGAGACCACTTTCCAACCTAATCCCAGACCTTGGACTATGCCACAGATCTGTTTGTAACCTCAAATGAGATTCAGAAATTCTAAGGAAATCATTGACTTATTTCTGCATAACTAGTAAATGGAGTAGTAATCATTATATATCAGTTACACAGATGCTGATATGAGGCAAATGCCGCTGGTGTCCAAACACTCATAATCAAATAGCTGTGTCTGGTTAGTATGTGACAGCCACATAGAAGCTATTCAATAGATAAATTTGAAGAAAAAGAAGGGTATTCTTAAGTTCATCATTTAATAGTATCCAGATGTCTTCATCTTCAGACCAGAAACTGGCTTTATACAGCTCACCGTGCTAGTCCATCCTGTGCAAGCCCCTTCATTTCTACATAACTACTACAGCCTGCATCCACTCTAACTTGCTTACTTCAGTCTAGCATTTGTCTCCCTCTACAGTTTTTAGCACCACACTTCATTCTGTTATCTAACTAGCTGTTCCTTGATTCCTAAGGATGTGTCCTAACGAGCTAGCATCTAGTTTTTATGAAGTGATCAAAGCACAGTGGAATGGAATAGAGTGCACATACGACAAGGGCAGTGTTTTGACACGCTGTATCAGTACAGAGTAATCACACAGCAGTAGTGAAATATCAAAAGCCGAAGCAAGATCATTATTCTGATCTTTGCGTAAAGATATAAAAAGATACTAAGTTCTCCTGGCGATATTTGGCCCTTATAATATAGCAGGTATTCTTATCACAAAGCTGTATTTCATGTGGGTCCCTAAACAGCCGACGAAAAAAGGTTTGTACAATGCAGAATTGATAAGACATACATACATTAAGACTAAATGTCTAGGAAAACCTGTCGCATTGAATTTTAGTTTCTTTGCCTACCTTAGACCATAATTTTTAAAAAATTATGTAGCACAAGGGTGCAGTTGCTTCTACCAAGCAGTGAGAATCTTGTGTCTTGCTGTGACTTTGTCAGTAAATTTTAGTGACTGTATGTATAGAGGAAGGTGGGAATTTAAGGAGATGGGACCTGGATAAATTGAAAGAACCAGAGGTTGCACAGAGTTTCAGGGAGACCATAAGGGAACCATTCACAGAAATGGGGGAAAGAAATACAGTAGAAGAAGAATGGGTAGCTTTGAGGGATGAAATAGTGAAGGCAGCAGAGGATCAAATAGGTAAAAAGACGAGGGCTAGTAGAAACCCTTGGGTAACAGAATAAATATTGAATTTAATTGATGAAAGGAGAAAATATAAAAATGCAGTAAATGAAGCAGGCAAAAAGAAATACAAACGTCTCAAAGATGAGATCGACAGGAATTGCAAAATGGCTAAGCAGGGATGACTAGAGGACAAATGTAAGGATTTAGAGGCTTATCTCACTAGGGGTAAGATAGATACCGCCTACAGGAAAATTAAAGAGACCTTTGGAGAAAAGAGAACCACTTGTATGAATATCAAACACAGATGGAAACCCAGTTCTAAGCAAAGAAGGGAAAGCAGAAAGGTGGATGGAGTATATAGAGGGTCTATACAAGGGCAATGTACTTGAGGACAATATTATTGAAATGGAAGAGGATGTAGATGAAATGGGAGATATGATACTGCGTGAAGAGTTTGACAGAGCACTGAAAGACCTGAGTCGAAAGCAGGCCCCAGGAGTAGTCAACATTCCATGAGAACTACTGACAGCCTAGGGAGAGCCAGTCCTGACAAAACATTACCATCTGGTGAGCAAGATGTACGAGACAGGTGAAATACACTCAGACTTCAAGAAGAGTATAATAATTCCAATCCCAAAGAAAGCAGGTGTTGACAGATGTGAAAATTACCGAACTATCAGTTTAATAAGCCACAGCTGCAAAATACTAACGCGAATTATTTACAGATGAATGGAAAAAGTGGTAGAAGCCAACCTCGGGGAAGATCAGTTTGGATTCCGTAGAAATGTTGGAACACGTGAGGCAATACTGACCCTATGACTTATCTTAGAAGAAAGATTAAGGAAAGGCAAAACCTACGTTTCTAGCATTTGTAGACTTAGAGAAAGCTTTTGACAATGTTGATTGGAATACTCTTTTTCTAAATTTGAAGGTGGCAGGGGTAAAATACAGGGAGCGATAGGTTATTTTCAATTTGTACAGAAAGCAGATCGCAGTTATAAGACTCAAGGGGCATGAAAGGGAAGCAGCAGTTGGGAAGGGAGTGAGGCAGGGTTGTAGCCTCTCCCCAATGTTATTCAATCTGTATATTGAGCAAGCAGTAAAGGAAACAAAAGAAAAGTTCAGAGTAGGTATTAAAATCCATGGAGAAGAAATAAAAACTTTGAGGTTCACCGGTGACAGTGTAATTCTGTAAGAGACAGCAAAGGACTTGGAAGAGCAGTTGAATGGAATGGACAGTGTCTTGAAAGGAGGGTATAAGATGAACATCAACAAAAGCAAAACAAGGATAATGGAATGTAGTCGTTTCACATCTTTCAACACCTGCTTTCTTTGGGATTGGAATTATTATATTCTTCTTGAAGTCTGAGGGTATTTCACCTGTCTCATACATCTTGCTCACCAGATGGAAGAGTTTTGTCAGGACTGGCTCTCCAAAGGCCGTCAGTAGTTCTAATGGAATGTTGTCTACTCCCGGGGCCTTGTTTCGACTCAGGTCTTTCAGTGCTCTGTCAAACTCTTCATGCAGTATCATATCTCACATTTCATCTTCATCTACATCCTCTTCCATTTCCATAATATTGTCCTCAAGTACATCGTCCCTGTATAGACCCTCTATATACTCCTTACACCTTTCTGCTTTCCCTTCTTTGCTTAGAACTGGGTTTCCATCTGAGCTCTTGATATTCGTGAAAGTGGTTCTCTTTTCTCCAAAGGTCTCTTTAATTTTCCTGTAGGCAGTATCTATCTTACCCCTAGTGAGATAAGCCTCTACATCCTTACATTTGTCCTCTAGCCATCAGTGCTTAGCCATTTTGCACTTCCTGTTGATCTCATTTTTGAGGCATTTGTATTCCTTTTTGCCTGCTTCATTTAATGCATTTTTTTTATTTTCTCCTTTTATCAATTAAATTCAATATTTCTTCTGTTAGCCAAGGATTTCTACTAGCCCTCGATTTTTACCTACTTGATCCTATGCTGCCTTCACTATTCCATCCCTCAAAACTACCCATTCTTCTTCTACTGTATTTCTTTCCCCCATTCCTGTCAATTGTTCCCTTATGCTCTCCCTGAAACTCTGATTTAGTCAGTTTATCCAGGTCACATCTGCTTAAATTGACACCTTTTTGCAGTTTCTTAAGTTTTAATCTACAGTTCATAACCAATAGATTGTGGTCAGAGTCCACATCTGCCCTTGGAAATGTCTTACAAGTTAGAACCTGTTTCCTTAATCTCTCTCTTACCATTATATAGTCTATCTGATACCTTCTAGTATCTCCAGGATTTTTCCATGTATACAACCTTCTTTTATGATTCTTGAACCAAGTGTTAGCTATGATTAAGTTATACTCTGTGCAAAATTCTACCAGGCAGCTTCCTTTCATTTCTAACCCCCAATCCATATTCACCTACGATGTTTCCTTCTCTCCCGTTTGCTACACTCGAATTCCAGTCACCCATGACTATTATTGTCTCCTTTCACTACCTGTATAATTTCTTTTATCTCATCATACATTTCATCAATTTCTTCATCATCTGCAGAGCTAGTTGGCATATAAACTTGTACTACTGTAGTAGGTGTCGGCTTTGTGTCTATCTTGGCCACAATAATACGTTCACTATGCTGTTTGTAGTAGCTTTGATTTTGTATTTATAACCCTGTATTCACCTGACCAAAAGTCTTGTTCCTCCTGCCACTGAACTTCACTAATTCCCACTATATCCAACTTTAACCTATCCATTTCCCTCTTTAAATTTTCTGACTGACCTGCCCGATTAAGGGATCTGACATTCCACGCTCCGATCCGTAGAACACCAGTTTTCTTTCTCCTGATAATGATGCCCTCCTGAGTAGTCCCTGCCCGGAAATCCGAATGGGGGACTATTTTACCTCCGGAATATTTTACTCAAGAGGACACCATCATCATTTAATCATACAGTAAATCTGCATGCCCTCGGGAAAAATTACGGCCGTAGTTTTCCCTTGCTCTCAGCTGTTCGCAGTACCTGCACAGCACGGCCGTTTTGGTTAGTGTGACAAGGCCAGATCAGTCAATCATCCAGATTATTGCCTGTGCAACTACTGACAAGGCTGCTGCCTCTCTTCAGGAACCACATGTTTGTCTGGCCTCTCAACAGATACCCCTCCGTTGTGGTTGCACCTACGGTACGGCTATCTGTATTGTTGAGGCACGCAAGCCTCCCCATCAACCAAGGTCCGTGGTTCATGGGGGGGTCTTATCTACAGTACCCAAAAGATTATGCAATAGGACAGAATTGAGTGGAATACGGACATCTACAAGTGAATACAGCAGGAGAGATTAGTCAGTGCAAATCGGACAGAACTGAGAAATTTGATGCTTGTGTCACCACAGAGTCCAGATGTAGGTGAGAAGGTATCAAAAGTGTAAGTAATAATTTTCCTGAAATTATTAACACGTTCTCTGTAAGTTGGTAGTGACTAAATACCACATTCATATCTGCAGACAGTGCAGAATCCTACTAACAGTTATACATGGAGGAAATGAATAAACAAAATCTCATTTACATATTGACTGGGTGTGCACAAAAAAGCTCTGACTGGAAATTAAAAATATTGAGCAATAAAATATTAACAGAGTTTGGAGATTAAAACATCTCTAAGTTCATTCAATTTTAGATGTTTGTTTACTAATGCCTTTTAGCATATTACTTCAATGTGAAGAAAGAATTCAGCAGAGAGGCATGTGCGTACACACACACACACACACACACACACACACACACACACACACATTTTTCTTCGATAATATTATTTGTAAAAGTAATTATATAAATAAAGGCTGCATATCTCCTGAAGAGGGGCAGCAGCCTTTTCAGTAGGTGCAGGGGCAACAGTCTGGATGATTGACTGATCTGGCCTTGTAACACTAACCAAACCGGCCTTGCTGTTGTGGTACTGCGAACGGCTGAACGCAAGGGGAAACTACAGCCGTAATTTTTCCCAAGGGCATCCTCTTGGGTCAAATATTCTGGAGGTAAAATAGTCCCCCATTTGGATCTCCGGGCGGGGACTACTAAGGAGGACGTCATTATCAGGAGAAAGAAAACTGGCATTCTACAGATCGGAGCGTGGAATGTCATATCCCTTAATTGGGCAGGTAGGTTAGAAAATTTAAAAAGGGGAATGGATAGGTTAAAGTTAGATATAGTGGGAATTAGTGAAGTTCAGTGGCAGGAGGAACAAGACTTCTGGTCAGGTGAATACAGGGTTGTAAATACAAAATCAAATAGGGGTAATGCAGGAGTAGGTTTAATAATGAATTAAAAAATAGGAGTGCAGGTAAGCTACTACAAACAGTATAGTGAACGTATTATAGTGGCCAAGATAGACACGAAGCCCGCGCCTACTACAGTAGTACAAGTTCATATGCCAACTAGCTCTGCAGATGACGAAGAAATTGAAGAAATATATGATGAGATAAAAGAAATTATTCAGGTAGTGAAGGAAGGCGAAAATTTAATAGTCATGGGTGTCTGGAATTCGACAGTAGGAAAAGGGAGAGAAGGAAACATAGTAGGTGAATACGGATTGGGGCTAAGAAATGAAAGAGGAAGCCATCTGGTAGAATTTTGCACAGAGCATAACTTAATCATAGCTAACACTTGGTTCAAGAATCATAAAAGAAGGTTGTATACATGGAAGAATCCTGGAGATCCTAAAAGGTATCAGATAGATTATATAATGGTAAGACAGAGATTTAAGAACCAGGTTTTAAATTGTAAGACATTTCCAGAGGCAGATGTGGACTCTGACCACAACCTATTGGTTATGAACTGTAGGTTAAAACTGAAGAAATTGCAAAAAGGTGGGAATTTAAGGAGATGGGACCTGGATAAACTGACTAAACCAGAAGTTGTACAGAGTTTCAGGGAGAGCATAACGGAACAATTGGCAGCAGTGGGGAAAAGAAGTACAGTAGAAGAAGAATGGGTAGCTTTGAGGGATGAAGTAGTGAAAGCAGCAGAGGATCAAGTAGGTAAAAAGACGAGGGCTAGTAGAAACCCTTGGGTAACGGAGGAAATATTGAGTTTAATTGATGAAAGGAAAAAATATAAAAATGCAGTAAATGAAGCAGGCAAAAAGGAATACAAACGTCTCAAAAATGAGACCGACAGGAAGTGCAAAATGGCTAAGCAGGCATGGCTAGAGGACAAATGTAAGGATGTAGAGGATTATCTCACTAGGGGTAAGATAGATACTCCCCACAGGAAAATTAAAGAGACCTTTGGAGATAAGAGAACCACTTGTATGAACATCAAGAGCTCAGATGGAAACACAGTTCTAAGCAAAGAAGGGAAAGCAGAAAGGTGGAAGGAGTATATAGAGGGTCTATACAAGGGCGATGTACTTGAGGACAATACTATGGAACTGGAAGAGGATGTAGATGAAGATGAAATGGGAGATACAATACTGCGTGAAGAGTTTGACAGAGTCCTGAAAGACCTGAGTCGAAACAAGGCCCCAGGAGTAGACAACATTCCATTAGAACTACTGATGGCCTTGAGAGAGCCAGTCCTGACAAAACTCCACCATCTGGTGAGCAAGATGTACAAGACAGGCGAAATACCCCCAGACTTCAAGAGCAATATAATAATTCCAATCTCCAAGAAAGAAGGTGTTAACACATGTGAAAATTACCGAACTATCAGTTTAATAAGCCACAGCTGCAAAATACTAATGCGAATTATTTACAGATGAATGGAAAAAGTGGTAGAAGCCGACCTCGGGGAAGATCAGATTGGATTCTGTAGAATTGTTGGAACACGTGAGGCAATACTGACCCTACGACTTGTCTTAGAAGAATGATTAAGGAAAGGCAAACCTACGTTTCTAGCATTTGTAGACTTAGAGAAAGCATTTGACAATTTTGACTGGAATACTCTCTTTCAAATTCTGAAGCTGGCAGGGGTAAAATACAGGGAGCGAAAGGCTATTTACAATTTGTACAGAAACCAGATTGCAGTTATAAGAGTCCAGGGGCATGAAAGGGAAGCAGTGGTTGAGAAGTGAGTGAGACAGGGTTGCAGCCTCTCCCCGATGTTATTTAATCTGTAAATTGAGCAAGCAGTAAAGGAATCAAAAGAAAAATTTGGAGTAGGGGTTAAAATCCAGGGAGAAGAAATAAAAACTTTGATGTTCGCCGATGCCGTTGTAATTCTGTAAGAGACAGCAAAGGACTTGGAAGAGAAGTTGAATGGAATGGACAGTGTCTTGAAAGGAGGATATAAGATGAACATCAAAAAAAGTAAAACAAGGATAATGGAATGTAGTCGAATTAAGTCAGGTGATGCTGAGGGAATTAGATTAGGAAATGAGGCACTTAAAGTAGTAAAGGAGTTTTGCTATTTGGGGAGCAAAATAACTGATGATGGTCGAAGTAGAGAGGATATAAAATGTAGACTGCCAATGGAAAGGAAAGCGTTTCTGAAGAAGAGAAATTTGTTAACATCGAGTATAGATTTAAGTGTCAGGAAGTCGTTTCTGAAAGTATTTGTATGGAGTGTAGCTATGTATGGAAGTGAAACATGGGCAGTAAATAGTTTGGACAAGAAGAGAATAGAAGCTTTCGAAATGTGGTGCTACAGAAGTATATTTAAGATTAGGTGGGTAGATCACGTAACTAATGAGGAGGTATTGAATAGCATTGGGGAGAAGACGAGTTTGTGGCCCAACTTGACTAGAAGAAGGGATCGGTTGGTAGGACATGTCCTGAGGCATCAAGGGACCACAAATTTAGCATTGGAGGGCAGCGTGGTGGGTAAAAATCGTAGAGGGAGATCAAGAGATGAATACACTAAGCAGATTCAGAAGGATGTAGGTTGCAGTAGGTACTGGGAAATGAAGAAGCTTGCACAGGATAGATTAGCATGGAGAGCTGCATCAAAGCAGTCTCAGGACTGAAGACCACAACAACAACAACAACATCTTTTTTAAAAAATACTAATTCTCATCGAATGCTTACTCTGAAATTTTCTAGCTCATCTGGCATGTCAACAGTGGATCTTTCAGTCATAACATCATATGTATTAATCTGTGTGGAACGAAAGCTTCGAAAACAGTGAAATCGAGAATGCGATGGGTGCGCTTTTGTCACACAGCCTAAGTGCAAAGCACGTGACGCCCTTAGCCAATCAGAACACAGAACAGACCACATTACACGTTGTGTAATCAGGCAATCACATATTCAAGCCGCGAACACTCAAACGAGACCAAATTTTAAGCATGAAACTTGAACAGACACTGGAAAGTAATGTAGAATATATACAGTACCAAGCAAAGTGATGCTGTAACATAAATTTAGTTTTGAGGAAATTGGAAATATAGTTTTCGCCCAAAGGCACGGAATTTTTGTTGCCAGTCATGCTTGCAACATTCTTCAACAGAATTATTGCTTCACCGTTCCGCCGGGCGGGTACAGTTTACCCCCTTCAGCAAAAAAGTGATTTACAGTAAAACTTCGTTAACACGAATCCGAAGGGACCGAAAAATCACGAGTTCGTGTTAAAAAAAAAATCGTGTTAAGTGAAAAACACAAATTTTATTAAGTATACATGTACAGCAGTACACTAATTTGTAATACACTACTCTATGAATCACTTTATTGTAGACTTATAACACTATAATGTGATTGTAAAATTACAAGTACTCACAAATTATGTACATTACTTTCTTGGAAAAAATTCGGTCATGGTTCGCTGACGTTCATGGGAACGATAATATTTTGTAATTTCACAACCAATTGTAACGCTAGCGTCCGTAAACCCAGAAGTGACGTCCGATGTTCAAGCGAACCGTTCTAAACAGTCCAAGGCTGTAAACATCTCCTGACAGGTAGTTGGAATGGTATCTGTATTCTCTTCCTCTTCACTTTCTTCTGATGGCCCTTCTTGCACCTCGTTCACAGCTTTTGGCACATCCGATTCCACAGAAGCACATACAGCAACATCGCCGTCTAGACTAATGAATTCTTCGAAACTAATCACAGGGTTCACAACGTCCTGCAGAACTGTCCGTTCATCAGGTGAAGTGGCATCTTCTAACTCGTGGACATCTTCAGAGTTACTACGTCTCCGAGCTCTGTTAAAGCATTTCCCTGTATGATGTGGCGATACTGAGTTCCAGGCTGCTGCGATGGGATTTTATTGCATCAAGCAGATTCCAATTTGGGGTTGCACTATTGTTTTCAGCAGCACGAATTGCTGCTCTTACAAGTCGCTTGCGATAAGCTCTCTTTATGAGAGAGATTATGCCTTGGTCCAAAGGCTGAAGGCGGCTTGTGGCGTTGGGTGGAGAAAAAACTGAACCTTTATGTTGGATAGGTTCAGATCATCAACGTTATGGGCAGTACATCTGTCCAATGTACGAAGAACGTGTCTATTTTGAGCAACCATTCGGCTGTTGAAACGAAGAAGCCACTTGAGAAATGATGTGCCATCGATCCAAGCTTTCTTGTGGTGACAGTAGATGCAAGGTAAAGTGTCCATATTTATGTTTATTAAAACAACGTGGTTTCTCGGATTTACCGATAACCTCACTGCCGTCAGCATTACAACACAGTACAACAGTCACACGTTTTTTGCTTCGTGCTCCACCGTGACACTTATCACCTTTTATCCCCAGGGTGTAATTTGGAAAAAGATTGTAGAAAAATCCAGTTTCATCCACGTTAAACACATCACACGAGGCATACTTTTCCCTCAATCAGTTGAGTTAATGCAACCAGCTGTTCGCACTTTCTTCATCAACTTTATCTGCTTCACCACAAATTTGTACAGATGAAATTGAATGTCTTTTTTGGAATCGATACAACCAACCAGCAGAACAACGAAAGTCTTCGGTGCCCATATCTTTAGCAATATCATTTGCTTTTGACTGAATCACAGAGCCACTTAAAGGTATGTTAGATGCAGTGGCGTAGCGCGAGGGGGAGACTTTGAGACTTAGTTCAAATGGTTCAAATGGCTCTGAGCACTATGGGACTCAACATCTTAGGTCATAAGTCCCCTAGAACTTAGAACTACTTAAACCTAACTAACCTAAGGACATCACACACACACCCATGCCCGAGGCAGGATTCGAACCTGCGACCGCAGCAGTCCCGCGGTTCCGGACTGCAGCGCCAGAACCGCTAGACCACCGCGGCCGGCTTGAGACTTAGTGCTTAAAAAAGATGCAACAGTAATTCATAACAAAAATATAAACAACTTTCTACTAAGAGCACTAAATGTGCGAAGACATGTTTTGTAGCCCGCGCCGCCGCACCCTGAATATTGGTGTATCTGCCTGCTTGAGACTCGAATGTAGACTTGGCCACTGTTTCTATACAGTGTATCGATACGTGGAACTGTTTCAGTGTTTCGGAATGATTGTGGTTCACTGTTTCGAAACAGTGGTGTTTCATTCTGCCCCTGTCTCGGACCAGATTCGATCTCGAGCCAGACACAGAAACTGTATCGTTGTTTCAAAATAAGGCTGTTTCAGTCCACCTGTGCCTGGAACGGACTAATTGTATCGAAACAGTGATGTTTCATTCCACTCTGTGTCGGACGAGATTCGGACTCGGCACAGGTACTGAAACACAACATACTACTTCATGAAACTCTTTCAAGAGTGTCGAAATCTTTTTGACAAGCAATAGCATGAAGCTTAAGATATCCGAAAATAAAGCTTCGTTTCTAGCTGACTGTCCTGTTTCGAAATGGCGTAACATCTGCTTTATAAACACTAAACAAACAATAAAACAACGCATACTATTCACATTCAAAATAATAAATATGTGAAAATCATTCAGTTAAATTACACTTTTTTTATAACATACGCTTCTCTGTTCATGTACAGTAATCATATTAAGAAACGCAAGTAAGCCTACAACATTTTGAATAAAAAAGGCGTAGAGAGACAGTTATTAGACATATACATAAATTTGATGTAGGTATAATTGCAAGCAATCTGTTTGACATATCACTGATAGTGTAATGGTGAACGGGAAGGGCTGGGAAGCATGGTGAATTTATAGTAATGGTTCGAAACACCTTGAAAGACAAAAAAATTTCTGTTATATTTTGTTATTTATTCGAATTATTTGGCGTTATTTACGCGTCTATAGTCACTGTGACTATTATCCACAATGATTCCCTTTGTGTAGATGGAAATTAGCAGGATGGATATATTACCCATACTAACGGAATGTGTGTTTCTGCAGTTTGCTCCCACCTCCAGTTCCGTTCGTGGTGGTTCTTCTGTCTTCAGCTATGGCTGTCCTCAGCCAATTGAAAAGCATGAAAGTCACGCGACACGAAAGCAGCGCATTTGCTGCAGGAAACAGGAAACTGCCAAGACGCCTAAGTGATAGTTTCATACTTTCTGCGGCATGATTAGCGCTCTCGCACCTCATTTGTGTTTACGTATATGGACATACTTATACAGTAGACATTCAAGATGATAAAATGTGTAGGTTTATTAGAATACAAAACACAAACTGTTTCACTGTATCGAAACAACGTATCGGAACATTACATTGTAGTGTTTCATTTGTTTCGAAACAATTACGTGTTTCAGTTTGCCCATCTCTACTCGAATGCTCTCAGTCCCTGCCTCCCTTCCCTTACCTGGCTGTGTGCGCCTGAGCGTTAGTGTCATTCTCGGATCCCCCTCCCCTCCCCCCTTCCCCATCCACGAAGGACGGTACGCTGCACTTGCTAGTAGAGACATAACACATAACTGTTTCGAAAGAAATGAAACAATACAATGTAATGTTTAGAAACGCTCTTTCGAAACAACGAAGCAGTTTGTGTTTTGTAATAGTACTGGAGGCGGGAGCAAACTGCAGAAACAACGGATACGCTACTGGGATTCCCAAATTTCGTTAGTATGGATAATATATACCCGGCCTGCTAATATCCATGCAGACATTTGGAGAATAGGCACATTGACTATAGACTCATGAATAAAGCCACATAATTCGAAAAAATAGCGGAATATAAGAGAAAAAAATTTTTGCCCCTCAAGGTGTTTCAAATCATTACTATAAATCCACCATGCTTCCCAGCCCTTCCCATTCACCATTACATCATCAATGATCCGTCAATCACATTGCTTGAAAGTACATCCAATTTACGTATATGTCTAAAAACTGCCACTCTACGCCTTTTCTAATTCAAAAAGTTGTAGGTTTACGTGAGTTTTTTTAATGTGATTACTGTACATGAACAGAGAAGCATATTTTATAGGACATGTGTAATTTAACTGAATGTTTTTCACACTTTTATTACTTTGAATGCGAATAGTGTGCTTTATTTTATTGTTTGTAAGTGTTTATAAAGCATATATTACGCCATTTCGGAATAGAGCAGTCAATTAGAAACGAAACTTTATTTTCAGAAATCTTAAGCATCATGCTGTTGTGTGTCAAAAAGATTTCGACACTCTTGAAAGAGTTCGATGAAGTAGTATGTTAAACGTATTTCCGTATCTGTGCCGTGCCCGAATATCGTCCGAGACAAAGTGAAATGAAGCATCACTGTTTCGATACAGTTAGTCCATCCAAGCACAAGTGGACTGAAACAGCGTTATTTTGAAACAACGATACAGTTTCTGTGGCTGGCTCGAGATCGAATATGGTCCCGTTATCCGACACAGTGCGGAATGAAACACCACTGTTTCGAAACAGTGAAACATAGCAGTTTCGAAACAGTGAAACAGTTCCACGTATCGATACACTGTATCGAAACATTGAAACAGTGGCCAAGTCTACTTGCTAGCAGGTATCGAGACTAGTCTCTGCCGCTTATGCTGGCTTTTAACACGGAAGTGAACAGTCGCACGGTTTGTGTTCATAGGCATTCTTGAGTGATTGTAGTGCATATTTGCGTTGTGTCGCCAACATGAGTGAGCCAGCAACTGAACACCTTATAGAACTTTTATTAAAAACGCCTTTCTCTACATTAATGCACTAAAAAAAGTGCGAATTGAAGAACAAATGGCCTCCTGTATTTTTAAGTGAAGCCAAACAAAAACGCACTTTTCAGACAGCCTGGTACGAAAAGTATGCTTGGCTGACTGCGAATGCAGTTAATAACATATTATATTGTTATACATTTCTTCTGTTTGGTGGTGAAAATGAATGATGCAATCAGAGCATTTTTACAATAAAGAAATTTTACAGGAAAGCACAAAAGCATCAGATATCAAAACGTCACCTGGGGATTGCATCCTTCTACCATCCTCCACACCTACAAATCCCTCATCCGTCCTATCCTCTGTTATGCCAGCGTCGCCTGGATCTCCGCCCCCACCCGCTTTTACAAGGCTCTCCAAATCCTTGAACGCCATGCGCTCCGCCTTGCCTTCCGTATCCGCCTTCCTTCCCCCACACGGCTCCTGTATGAACTGATCCCCTTCCCCCACCTCCTCTTGTTCCTCCAACATCTCCGCATCCTTTACATTGTTCGCAGGATTGATCCCCCCACCCTCTGGTTTCCTCCTTCCTCTCCACCCCCCGCCCGTTGCCGCGCCTCTATCGCTGTATCCCTCCCTCTCTCCACCTCCACACCCTCCATCTCCTTCATCAGGGCAATTTCCAACGCCTCCCCCTCCCAGATGACGAACTTCGCCGTGACATATACCCTTCCTTCCAACTATAACCCGGCCTTGTTCCCCCCCCCTCCCCAGGGCCCCCTTCTCCTCTTTCCTCCTTCTCCCAGAGCGGATTTTCCTCCATCCCCCCCTCCCCTGAGACCCTGCACCCCATACTTGCCTCTCTCCTCCCACATGCCTCCCTACCTGGCCCTCTTCCGAGCGCCCCCCATTTCCCCTCCCCCATCTCTTCCCCTCCCTCCCTTCTTCAGGTCTCCCTCATCTCCTTGAACCTGGCAGATCCTCTGTATTGATCAACATCAGTGTGCCACGTCAGTGTTGTGTTTCGTGCTTTTCTCGTGTGCGTCAAGAGGTGTGATTTTAATTGTGTGCTGCCTTGAGGTTCGCCGTCAGTGCTACGCTGTGTGCTATGCCAGCCGTCAACACCTTTATGCTCCAGTCATACTGTGCCTTGTGTTCTTTTAATCGTCGCAGTGTGTGGCTTTTCGTGTGTGTGCTACTTTTAAACAGTTTTTTATCTCCATTTTACAGTCACCCCGTTTTTTGTATATTGCCTTCCATGATGTTCTCCCTTTTTATATCTATGTTCGCCTTCTTCTCTCCTTTGCTGTTTTTAAATGTCTTCTATTGTTTTGTTCTATGTCTTTCGGCTGAAGAGCAGCGCATATGCTGCTGCCAGCCCGCCCCGATAGGGGAATTGAAATACAATAAAGAAAAAAAAAAAAAAAAAAAAAAAAAAATTTTGTGGAATACGTATTCGAGGGTTGGATTCCCTCTCTTCTTCATCGAAGAGTTTTACTGCCTGGGCTACTCTCAGGGTGCGCCTTCGACGTGGAAGATCCCTGCCTGTCGTCGCTTGGTCGCCGCCTTCCGGTCCTCGCCGCCGCCGCCGTCGCCGCCTGCCGGGGCTCGCCGCCCCCGCCTGGTCGCCGCCTGCCGGTGCTCGCCGCCGCCGCCTGCTGATCGCCGCCGCCTGCTGATCGCCGCCGACGCCGCCGCCGCCGCCGCCGTCGCCGCCTGCCGGGGCTCGCCGCCGCCGCCGCCGCCATCCGGTGCCCGCCGCCGCCGCCTTCCGGTGCCGCCTGGTCGCCGCCATCGCCGCCGTCCTGACCCTGGTCTACAGCCGTCTTCGTCTCCATCCGTCTTCGTCTTTGTCTGTCCCCAGTTTCTGTCCTCTCCTCTTCGTTCTGTTCGTTCTTGTTTCTCTCTCCCGTCATGTCCGCCCCCACCACCACTGTCACTACTACCACCACCGCCATTGTCTATACCTCCCCTTCCGCCGCCTCCACCACTATAACTTGGTGTGCCCAGTCCCACCCCCCTCCTTCCATTCCACCTCTCCTCACTCTCCCTTCACCCTCTATCTTTGTCGCCCCCTCTCCCGCTTCTTCCTCCCGCTCCTCTCGTTCTGATCCCTTCCCCCCACTCCCCCAGCCTGTCACTGCAGCTCCTTCTCGGGTGGTGGCCCGTCGGGCCACTGCCCATGCCCAGCTCTCCCCGTCACCTTCGCCATCACCGCCGCCACTGCCACCGTCATCGTCATCGTCACCGTCGCCTTCGCCTTCACCGTCACCGTCACCATCTCCGGCGCCGACTCCGGCCCTGGGACCTGCCCCTCCCCGCCACATTCCCGTTGTTCCCATCCCCCACACCTCCTCCACCGCCGTCAAGTGCCCCGGTGGCACTCCTGCTTCCTCTGCTTCCAAAAAGGCTGCGCCTCATCCTCCTTCCCCCACCCCTGATGCCATGGAAGTCTCCCCGCCTGTCCCTGCCCCCTCATCCTCCTCCTCTCCCCCTTCCTCCTACCGCTACCTCCTCTCTCGTCCTGATCCCTCTCTCCTTGAAGCCCGGAACCTCACCCTCTTCCTTCGCCAGCATTGTCCTGGTGCCCCCATCTCCCTCCTCACTCCTCGCCGAGATTCGGTCCTCATCTCCTCCCCCAGCCCAACCCTCCACACCTACCTCCTTTCCCGCATCCCTGTCACCCGCTTTGGCCCTCATGCCTCTCTCACCCCTGCTCCTTCACCACCTCCCTCCCGCCAACCCCAACCTCCGCGTCGCCCGCCAACTCTCACCGCCGTGATCA
Source organism: Schistocerca piceifrons (assembly GCF_021461385.2). Lineage (NCBI taxonomy): Eukaryota > Metazoa > Arthropoda > Insecta > Orthoptera > Acrididae > Schistocerca > Schistocerca piceifrons. The sequence goes on along the minus strand of NC_060148.1, from coordinate 90,522,730 downwards.
CTCGGCTTAGTCCAATGATCACGGAGGAGGAGGTGTTGGCGGAGCTCCAGGCGCATCCCCATTTGGAGGTGCGTGCGGTTCGCTGCATACGTAACGCTGCCGGCCCCACCCGCCTTATGCGGGTTTTTTCTGAGCACGCCCCATCCATTGACCGTCTCCTGAAGGAGGGTGCCCTCCTTTTTAACCAGCGGTACAAGGTCGACCCCTCCCGTTCCCCTCCTCAATCCCTGCGCTGCCAGAGGTGTCTACACTATAACGCGCACCCCACAGCTGAGTGCCACGAGGCCCCCACCTGCCCGCATTGTCGGCAAGCGCACTTCCTCAGGCAGTGCCCCAACGTCCAATCCCCTCCTTCCTGCAATACCTGCAATCTCCCCCATCCCACCTACTCCCAAAAGTGTAAAGCCCGACCCCCTCCAACCACTCCTGAACTCACCGTCCCTGTGCGTCCCCTGGACGCCACCACCCCTCCTGGCAATTCCCTTCGTCCCCCCCCCCCCCCACCGCTGAGGACATCATCAGGTTCCTTACCATCGTCCTCCAGAATGTTCATCCCTTTCAGCGCTCACACACCCTCCACCAGATCTCCCTCGCCGCCCGTTCCATATTCCAACTCAAGATGTACGCCACCTACTCCAACAACCAGGCCCATTTCACCTTCTCCCGCCTCGACACCCTCGTCTAAATCCCTATCATGGCGCGACAGCAACGTATCCTTTTCAACAACATCCGCTCCCTACCTGCCAACAGGAACCTCTTCTTGCACACCCTTGCCACCCACCGCGTGGATGCCTTCCTCCTTAATGAAACCTTCCTCCAACCCCACCACACCATTCCCACTTCGCCCTACCTCCTCCACCGCCCCGATAATCCCCTCCCAATTGCGCGTGGCGGAGTTGCCATTGGTCACCACCGCCAGATCCCCGTTCGGCTCCAACCTCTCCTTCCCGACCCCACCGAACACCTGATCCTTAGTCTCTTCTTCCCCGGCCTTACCGTTACCTGCGCCACCATCTATGTCCGCCCCAACGCTCCTATTCCCTTCGACTTCCTCTCCCACGTCGATCGTACCTTTTCCTCCTACGTGATCGCCACCGACCTCAACATCCATAGTCGTTCCGCTGCCCAGTTACGGCGATGGCATCGGTTCCTCTCCACCCTTCAAGGTGACCTCGTCCCCATCCCCCGGCATACCCGTCCTGAATCCAACTCCACTCCTGATGTTATCCTCTCCTCCCCCAACCTCCTTGGCCGCATAATGGTGGATGTCCTGGAGCCTATTGGTAGCGACCATCTCCCTGTCCTCCTCACCGTTTCAGACGGTCGTCGCCCTCGCCCCGACCCTCGTACTGACCCTCCCCCTAAGTATGTCCACGACTATTCCCGAGCCGACTGGAATGCCTATCGGGATGCCCTTTCCACCCAGGTCGATAGCCACCCTCTCACCTACCACCACCCTGACGATGTCACCCATGCCGCCTCCTTTCTCCAGCGGACCTTGTCTGAGGCCGTGGAGGCCCACGTTCCTACTGTCGCCATCCACCCCCACCGTCCTACCTTACCCCCACAGGCCGTTCTCCTCCTCCGTGAATCCCGTCGTCTCTACCGTGCCTTCCTCCGCACGCGTGACCCGGACACAGTACGACGCCACCGGCAACTCCAGCGACACGTTCGTAATTTGCTTGCGGCTAAGAAACGCCGGGACTGGCGACAGACATGCACCCGTTTAAATGCAACCCTACCAATCAACTCGTCCAAGTTCTGGTCGGCCTTCCGTCGCCTTACCGGAGCTAAACCCTCCCCCTATTATCCTCTTCTCCATGATGATCACCCTTTCCCTGACTCCCTTAGTAAGGCCAATCACTTTGCCTCCTACCTCTCCGATGTATTTTCCGTCCCCGATGATCCCCAGTTCGATTACTCCCTCTTCCCAGATATCCGCGATCGAACTGACACCTCTTCCCCTCCCCTCGCTCCTGGCTTCCAGTAGTTGGACAACATTACACACACGGAACTCAATGCCCCTATCACTACACAGGATCTCATTGCTACACTCCGCACAAAACGCAACACCGCTCCTGGTCACGATCGTGCCACCTACCGTCACCTTCGTGAAACTCCTGTCTCTTTCCTCTCCACCCTGGCCAGGCTCTACAATGTAGTCCTGTCCACCGGTTACTACCCCGACCTGTGGAAAACCTCCCGTATCCTCATGTTCCTTAAACCTGGCAAACTGCCGTCCGCCGTCTCCTCCTACCGTCCCATCAGCCTTACCTCGGTCTTCAGCAAGGTCCTAGAATCTATCCTCACCCGCCGCATCCACCAGCATCTCCGCCAGCACCGCCTCCTTCCCGTCACCCAGTGTGGCTTTCGGCCATCCCTCTCTTCCGACGATCTTCTCCTTCACCTCACTCATCTCCTTTCCGAACAGCTTAATTCCCGTCGCTCCGCCATCTTCCTCTCACTTGACCTCGAACGCGCTTATGACCGCGTCTGGCATTCCGGTCTCCTCTTCAAGCTCCAAACCTTTGCCCTTCCCATTAACTACGTCCGTCTGATCGGTTCCTTTCTCTCCCGCCGTCCTTCCTATGTCACCATCCATAACACTGATTCCTACACCTTTTTCCCCTCCGCCGGTGTGCCCCAAGGCTCCGTCCTCTCCCCCCTTCTGTACCTTTTGTACACGGCGGACATGCCGCCGCCGTCGCCCCCCGTCCACCTCCTCCAGTTTGCCGATGACACCGCCTTCCTCGCCCTTGCCCCCACCCTGCAACGCTCCCAACACCTTCTCCAATCCCATCTTGACCGGTTCACCGCTTGGTGCAACCAGTGGTTGCTCAAGGTCAATCCCTCCAAAACCCAGGCGATCATTGTAGGCAAAACCACCCCTTCCTTTCGCCTCCTTGATTTCTATCTCACCGTCTATGGCCGTCCTATCGCCCTCACTCCCACCCTTAAGTACCTTGGCGTCACCCTCGACCGTCGCCTCTCCTGGACTCCCCATCTCCAGACAATCCAAGCCAAGGCACGTTCCCGACTCTGTCTCCTCAAGCTCCTTTCCGGCCGCACGTGGGGTCTGGACCCTTACACAATCCTCCACACCTATAAATCCCTCATCCGCCCTATCCTTTGTTACGCCCATCCAGCCTGGATCTCCGCCCCCCCTACCTTCTATAAATCCCTCCAAATCCTTGAACGCCATGCTCTCCGCCTTGCCTATCGCATCCGTCTCCCCTCCCCCAAGCGGATCCTGTATGATCTCATCCCCTTCCCCCACCTCCTCCTTTTCCTTGAAAGGATACGTATCCTGTACACCTCACGTAAACTTGATCCTCCTCACCCGCTCATTTCCCCGATCCTCTCCCACCCCCGCCCGCTGCCGCGCCTGTATTCTCACGTCCCACCCGGTCTCCATCTCTCCACCCTCCATACCCTCTCCCAAGGTGGCTTCCGCCAGCTCCCTCTCCCTGATGATGTCCTCGTCCCCTCCATCTACCCCTCCTATCAACTTTGACCCTGCCCCGCCCCCCACTTCCCGTGTCCTTTCCTTTCGGCACCCTCCCTCCCTTCTCTTCTCTTCCCTTCTTTTTCTGTCTCCCTTTCCCCTCCCTTCCCCCTCTTCCCCCGGGTTTCCTCTCCCCCTTCCTCCCTCCCCCCTATCTCCCCTGCCCGTGGCATCTCTGCTCTCCCCTCTCGCTCTCCCACTCCCCTTCCTCCTCCTCCTCTCTTGGCAGGTCCCCGGACTCGCACACGTATAGTGAACATTCGCGCGCCGGAGATCGTCGCCTTTTGTGTTTCGTGTGTGTGACGTCGTATAGTACTTTTGGTGTCCGCCGTCCCACTCCTACGTTCACTTGTGCCGTCGGACTCATCAGTGTTTTGTGCGCCGTGCCGACGTGTTTTCAGCGTTGTTATCGTCACATGTGAACGACTCCGTGTTTTTATGTCTCTGTGACCTCTCTCTTTTGCCCGTCACTTTGTTCATTGTCATTCACCATGTTTTATACTCTTGTAAAACGCTATGGCTGAAGAGCGGCGTAGTGTGCCGCTGCCAGCCTACCTGAGTTGTACAGGTTTTAAAATAACAATAAAGTAAAAAAAAAAAAAAAAAAAAAGTTTGTGGAATCCGTCACCCCCACCCTGAAATACCTTGGCCTCACCCTTGACCGACACCTCACCTGGACCCCTCATCTCCTGACCATCCAGCAGAAAGCCCATTCCCGCCTCCGCCTGCTGAAACTCCTGTCCAGCCGGACATGGGGATTGCATCCTTCTACCATCCTCCACACCTACAAATCCCTCATCCGTCCTATCCTCTGTTATGCCAGCGTCGCCTGGATCTCCGCCCCCACCCGCTTTTACAAGGCTCTCCAAATCCTTGAACGCCATGCACTCCGCCTTGCCCTCCGTATCCGCCTTCCTTCCCCCACACGGCTCCTGTATGAACTGATCCCCTTCCCCCACCTCCTCTTGTTCCTCCAACATCTCCGCACCCTTTACATTGTTCGCAGGGTTGATCCCCCCCACCCTCTGGTTTCCTCCTTCCTCTCCACCCCCCGCCCGTTGCCGCGCCTCTATCGCTGTATCCCTCCCTCTCTCCACCTCCACACCCTCCATCTTCTTCATCAGGGCAATTTCCAACACCTCCCCCTCCCGGATGACGAACTTCGCCGTGACATATACCCTTCCTTCCAACTATAACCCGGCCTTGTTCCCCCCCCCCTCCCCAGGGCCCCCTTCTCCTCTTTCCTCCTTCTCCCAGAGCGGATTTTCCTCCATCCCCCCCTCCCCTGAGACCCTGCACCCCATACTTGCCTCTCTCCTTCCCACATCCCTCCCTGCCTGGCCCTCTTCCGAGCGCCCCCCATTTCCCCTCCCCCATCTCTTCCCCTCCCTCCCTTCTTCAGGTCTCCCTCATCTCCTTGAACCTGGCAGATCCTCTGTATTGATCAACATCAGTGTGCCACGTCAGTGTTGTGTTTCGTGCTTTTCTCGTGTGCGTCAAGAGGTGTGATTTTAATTGTGTGCTGCCTTGAGGTTCGCCGTCAGTGCTACGCTGTGTGCTATGCCAGCCGTCAACACCTTTATGCTCCAGTCATACTGTGCCTTGTGTTCTTTTAATCGTCGCAGTGTGTGGCTTTTCGTGTGTGTGCTACTTTTGAACAGTTTTTTATCTCCATTTTACAGTCACCCCGTTTTTTGTATATTGCCTTCCATGATGTTCTCCCTTTTTATATCTATGTTCGCCTTCTTCTCTCCTTTGCTGTTTTTAAATGTCTTCTATTGTTTTGTTCTATGTCTTTCGGCTGAAGAGCAGCGCATATGCTGCTGCCAGCCCGCCCCGATAGGGGAATTGAAATACAATAAAGAAAAAAAAAAAAAAAAAAGTTTGTGGAATCCGTATTCGAGGGTTGGATTCCCTCTCTTCTTCATCGAAGAGTTTTACTGCCTGGGCTACTCTCAGGGTGCGCCTTCGACGTGGAAGATCCCTGCCTGTCGTCGCTTGGTCGCCGCCTTCCGGTCCTCGCCGCCGCCGCCGTCGCCGCCTGCCGGGGCTCGCCGCCCCCGCCTGGTCGCCGCCTGCCGGTGCTCGCCGCCGCCGCCTGCTGATCGCCGCCGCCTGCTGATCGCCGCCGACGCCGCCGCCGCCGCCGCCGTCGCCGCCTGCCGTGGCTCGCCGCCGCCGCCGCCGCCATCCGGTGCCCGCCGCCGCCGCCTTCCGGTGCCGCCTGGTCGCCGCCATCGCCGCCGTCCTGACCCTGGTCTACGGCCGTCTTTGTCTCCATCCGTCTTTGTCTTTGTCTGTCCCCAGTTTCTGTCCTCTCCTCTTCGTTCTGTTCGTTCTTGTTTCTCTCTCCCGTCATGTCCGCCCCCACCACCACTGTCACTACTACCACCACCGCCATTGTCTATACCTCCCCTTCCGCCGCCTCCACCACTATAACTTGGTGTGCCCAGTCCCACCCCCCTCCTTCCATTCCACCTCTCCTCACTCTCCCTTCACCCTCTATCTTTGTCGCCCCCTCTCCCGCTTCTTCCTCCCGCTCCTCTCGTTCTGATCCCTTCCCCCCACTCCCCCAGCCTGTCACTGCAGCTCCTTCTCGGGTGGTGGCCCGTCGGGCCACTGCCCATGCCCAGCTCTCCCCGTCACCTTCGCCATCACCGCCGCCACTGCCACCGTCATCGTCATCGTCACCGTCGCCTTCGCCTTCACCGTCACCGTCACCATCTCCGGCGCCGACTCCGGCCCCGGGACCTGCCCCTCCCTGCCACATTCCCGTTGTTCCCATCCCCCACACCTCCTCCACCGCCGTCAAGCGCCCCGGTGGCACTCCTGCTTCCTCTGCTTCCAAAAAGGCTGCGCCTCATCCTCCTTCCCCCACCCCTGATGCCATGGAAGTCTCCCCGCCTGTCCCTGCCCCCTCATCCTCCTCCTCTCCCCCTTCCTCCTACCGCTACCTCCTCTCCCGTCCTGATCCCTCTCTCCTTGAAGCCCGGAACCTAACCCTCTTCCTTCGCCAGCATTGTCCTGGTTCCCTCATCTCCCTCCTCACTCCTCGCCGATATTCGGTCCTCATCTCCTCCCCCAGCCCAACCCTCCACACCTACCTCCTTTCCCGCATCCCTGTCACCCGCTTTGGCCCTCATGCCTCTCTCACCCCTGCTCCTTCACCACCTCCCTCCCGCCAACCCCAACCTCCGCGTCGCCCACCAACTCTCACCGCCGTGATCACTCGGCTTAGTCCAATGATCACGGAGGAGGAGGTGTTGGCGGAGCTCCAGGCGCATCCCCATTTGGAGGTGCGTGCGGTTCGCTGCATACGTAACGCTGCCGGCCCCACCCGCCTTATGCTGGTTTTTTCTGAGCACGCCCCCTCCATTGACCGTCTCCTGAAGGAGGGTGCCCTCCTTTTTAACCAGCGGTACAAGGTCGACCCCTCCCGTTCCCCTCCTCAATCCCTGCGCTGCCAGAGGTGTCTACGCTATAACGCGCACCCCACAGCTGAGTGCCACGAGGCCCCCACCTGCCCGCATTGTCGGCAAGCGCACTTCCTCAGGCAGTGCCCCAACGTCCAATCCCCTCCTTCCTGCAATACCTGCAATCTCCCCCATCCCACCTACTCCCAAAAGTGTAAAGCCCGACCCCCTCCAACCACTCCTGAACTCACCGTCCCTGTGCGTCCCCTGGACGCCCCCACCCCTCCTGGCAATTCCCTTCGTCCCCCCCCCACCGCTGAGGACATCATCAGGTTCCTTACCATCGTCCTCCAGAATGTTCATCCCTTTCAGCGCTCACACACCCTCCACCAGATCTCCCTCGCTGCCCGTTCCATATTCCAACTCAAGATGTACGCCACCTACTCCAACAACCAGGCCCATTTCACCTTCTCCTGCCTCGACACCCTCGTCTAAATCCCTATCATGGCGCGACACCAACGTATCCTTTTCAACAACATCCGCTCCCTACCTGCCAACAGGAACCTCTTCCTGCACACCCTTGCCACCCACCGCGTGGATGCCTTCCTCCTTAATGAAACCTTCCTCCAACCCCACCACACCATTCCCACTTCGCCCTACCTCCTCCACCGCTCCGATAATCCCCTCCCAATTGCGCGTGGCGGAGTTGCCATTGGTCACCACCGCCAGATCCCCGTTCGGCTCCAACCTCTCCTTCCCGACCCCACTGAACACCTGATCCTTAGTCTCTTCTTCCCCGGCCTTACCGTTACCTGCGCCACCATCTATGTCCGCCCCAACGCTCCTATTCCCTTCGACTTCCTCTCCCACGTCGATCGTACCTTTTCCTCCTACGTAATCGCCGCCGACCTCAACATCCATAGTCGTTCCGCTGCCCAGTTACGGCGGTGGCATCGGTTCCTCTCCACCCTTCAAGGTGACCTCGTCCCCATCCCCCGGCATACCCGTCCTGAATCCAACTCCACTCCTGATGTTATCCTCTCCTCCCCCAACCTCCTTGGCCGCATAACGGTGGATGTCCTGGAGCCTATTGGTAGCGACCATCTCCCTGTCCTCCTCACCGTTTCAGACGGTCGTCGCCCTCGCCCTGACCCTCGTACTGACCCTCCCCCTAAGTATGTCCACGACTATTCCCGAGCCGACTGGAATGCCTACCGGGATACCCTTTCCACCCAGGTCGATAGCCACCCTCTCACCTACCACCACCCTGACGATGTCACCCATGCCGCCTCCTTTCTCCAGCAGACCTTGTCTGAGGCCGTGGAGGCCCGCGTTCCTACTGTCGCCATCCACCCCCACCGTCCTACCTTACCCCCACAGGCCGTTCTCCTCCTCCGTGAATCCCGTCGTCTCTACCGTGCCTTCCTCCGCACGCGTGACCCGGACACACTACGACGCCACCGGCAACTCCAGCGACATGTTCGTAATTTGCTCGCGGCTAAGAAACGCCGGGACTGGCGACAGACATGCACCCGTTTAAATGCAACCCTACCAATCAACTCGTCCAAGTTCTGGTCGGCCTTCCGTCGCCTTACCGGAACTAAACCCTCCCCCTACTATCGTCTTCTCCATGACGATCACCCTTTCCCTGACACCCTTAGTAAGGCCAATCACTTTGCCTCCTACCTCTCCGATGTCTTCTCCATCCCCGACGATCCCCAGTTCGATTACTCCCTCTTCCCGGATATCCGCGATCGAACTGACACCTCTGTCCCTCCCCTCGCTCCTGGTTTCCAGTACTTGGACAACATTACACACACGGAACTCAATGCCCCTATCACTACACAGGATCTCATTGATACACTCCACACAAAACGCAACACCGCTCCTGGTCACGATCGTGCCACCTACCGTCACCTTCGTGAAGCTCCTGTCTCTTTCCTCTCCACCCTGGCCAGGCTCTACAATGTAGTCCTGTCCACCGGTTACTACCCCGACCTGTGGAAAACCTCCCGTATCCTCATGTTCCTTAAACCTGGCAAACCGCCGTCCGCCGTCTCCTCCTACCATCCCATCAGCCTTACCTCGGTCTTCAGCAAGGTCCTGGAATCTATCCTCACCCGCCGCATCCACCAGCATCTCCGCCAGCACCGCCTCCTTCCCGTCACCCAGTGTGGCTTTCGGCCATCCTTCTCTTCCGACGATCTTCTCCTTCACCTCACTCATCTCCTTTCCGAACAGCTTAATTCCCGTCGCTCCGCAATCTTCCTCTCCCTTGACCTCGAACGCGCTTATGACCGCGTCTGGCATTCCGGTCTCCTCTTCAAGCTCCAAACCTTTGCCCTTCCCATTAACTACGTCCGTCTGATCGGTTCCTTTCTCTCCCGCCGTCCTTCCTATGTCACCATCCATAACACCGATTCCTACACCTTTTTCCCCTCCGCCGGTGTGCCCCAAGGCTCCGTCCTCTCCCCCCTTCTGTACCTTTTGTACACTGCGGACATGCCGCCGCCGTCGCCCCCCGTCCACCTCCTCCAATTTGCCGATGACACCGCCTTCCTCGCCCTTGCCCCCACCCTGCAACGCTCCCAACGCCTTCTCCAATCCCATCTTGACCGATTCACCGCTTGGTGTAACGAGTGGTTGCTCAAGGGTAATCCTTCGAAAACCCAGGCGATCATTGTAGGCAAAACCACCCCTTCCTTCCGCCTCCTTGATTTCTATCTCACCGTCTATGGCCGTCCCATCGCCCTCACTCCCACCCTTAAGTACCTTGGCGTCACCCTCGACCGTCGCCTCTCCTGGACTCCGCATCTCCATACAATCCAAGCCAAGGCACGTTCCCGACTCCGTCTCCTCAAGCTCCTTTCCGGCCGTACGTGGGGTCTGGACCCTTACACAATCCTCCACACCTATAAATCCCTCATCCGCCCTATCCTTTGTTATGCCCATCCAGCCTGGATCTCCGCCCCCCCTACCTTTTATAAATCCCTCCAAATCCTTGAACGCCATGCTCTCCGCCTCGCCTATCGCATCCGTCTCCCCTCCCCCACGCGGATCCTGTATGATCTCATCCCCTTCCCCCACCTCCTCCTTTTCCTTGAAAGGATACGGATCCTGTACACCTCCCGTAAACTCGATCCTCCTCACCCGATCGTCTCCCCAATCCTCTCCCATCCCCGCCCGCTGCCGCGCCTGTATTCCCACGTCCCACCCGGTCTCCATCTCTCCACCCTCCTTACCCTCTCCCAAGGTGGCTTCCGCCAGCTCCCCCTCCCTGATGATGTCCTCGTCCCCTCCATCTACCCCTCTTATCAACTTTGATCCTCCCCCCCACCTCCTGTGTCCTTTCCTTCAGGCACCCTCCCTCCCCCCCTTTCCCTTCCCTTCTCTTTCCTTTCCCCCCTCCCTCCTACCCTCTCCTCCGGGCTTCCCTCCCCCTTCCTCCCTCCCCCTCTCTCCTTTGCCCATGGCATCTCTGCTCTCCCCTCTCCCATTTCCCCTTCCTCGTCCTCCTCCACATCCTCTCTTGGCAGGTCCCCGGACTCGTACACGCTGAGTGGACATTCGCGCGCCGGAGATCATCGCCATCAGTGTCTCGTGAGTGCCGTCATGTTTAGTGTTCAGTGTTCCCGTCATACTCCATCGTTCACCTGTGCCATCGCCATCTTCAGTGTTAGTGCATCGTGACAACAGTTTGTAGTGAATTATCGTCGAGTGTGAACGGCTCCGTGTTTGTCTTTATGTGTCTACTGTTTTATTACCCACCGTTATGTCACATTTGTGTATTCTTTCTGTTCTTTCTTTATCTCCTCTACGGCTGAAGAGCGGCGTACCATGCTGCTGACAGCCTGCCTGTTTGTACGGGTTTGAAAATAACAATAAAGAAAAAAAAAAAAAGTTTGTGGAATCCTATGTCACCATCCATAACACCGATTCCTACACCTTTTTCCCCTCCGCCGGTGTGCTCCAAGGCTCCGTCCTCTCCCCCCTTCTGTACCTGTTGTACACGGCGGACATGCCACCGCCGTCACCCCCCATCCACCTTCTCCAGTTTGCCGATGACACCGCCTTCCTTGCCCTTGCCCCCACCCTGCAACGCTCCCAACACCTTCTCCAATCCCATCTTGACCGGTGCTCATTAAATGGGGGCACAGGAAAGCACCACTTGGTCAGGACACTCAGGAGCCAGGCTGGAGTGGTGAGCGTTATGAGGCGTGTTGGTCCGAAGCCAGGAGGATGGAGCTTATGACGGGCTCGTTGCATTGCATCAACAGGTTCAGAACATAAAATCCAAACCTTGCAAAAATTGATTAAAGAAATGTTTTGAGCTGCCACTTCTAAGCGCGACCATTTTTCAATTTCCCACATATAATAAACACATTAGCAAGAATGTTGCTGGGTGTGAAGTACATTCCTTACAAGATGGCCATAGATATGGAGATTTATTCAAATTTTCTGAAGCAACTGGAAACAAGTAATTGATATCGGTAAGGACATCGTTCTTATTTTCAGCATTTTCCTGCTGAACAGCTTATTGCGAGATCCAGTACACAGCCGTTACGTCCTGCACTGTTGCTCGACGTCGCCAACAGATGTCAGCTCGAAACGCTGTCGGGAAAACATGGCGATCGTTCTATCCCTCGTATTTCTGGTGGGGCATCACGTGACCATGTGTAGCCGTGCCGCCCGTGCGGCATATTTTTGAGAGGACATACTGAATTGTACTTACAGCAATTGTTTTATCATATCCCACACGGATAAAGGACGCAAATAAGGAAGCAGTTCTTGGCTTTTGAGTCATTTCAAAATTAGACTCCACAGCTCGAAGTACCATAAAATTTTTGACAGATTTTTTTTTTTTTTTAAATTCGTGCTCTGCAACGATGTTATGTAGCATTTCCAACACGTTTACATCTACACACCACTGCAAAAAGCTACTAGGATGGAATACAAATTACTTGCAACAAAAACGAGAGAGTTTCTCGTGTAGCTTACACCGGAATGAAGGACAATAAATTTCATGACGTAGGCACGCGTCATCGCGTGTTCCACGAGTTGTCCGATCGACTGTTGTGTGAATGCTGTATACATCGACTGTTGTGTGCATCTTCGATCTGCATTGCTATTTGTTTGTGTTAGAGATGGGTCGAACTCGTTCATTCCAGTGAACTACTTCATTCATTTCACTCTTTGCCGTGAAACGTTCAAATGAAGTAGTTCATTCGTGAAGTACGGAAGCCTGTCGAAGTTGCCCAGTTCGCCGCTGCTACGCTCGCTTCGCCTCGCTCGTACAATGAAGCTTCTTAATACTTCATAATTTTACCAACAGATGGCCGAACTATGCAGTAACGTGCACGCAACGTTTTACGCTCTTACAGCGTCTGAGTTAACTTAAATAGAGCATGGTCGAAGGGGACAAAGGAAAGATAAACAGAGAAGCCTGTCACATATAAAGAAGGTATTACATTTAATCTTGCTCGAAATTTTCTCATGAAGCGTCCAAAAAAGTCTTTATCTGCCAAATGAAATATTATTTGTTGTATTCATGAACTGAAAAATAGGGCTACCAACGAAATGTAGTCCAATTTTATGTTCCTTGTAAAATTTAATCCAAAATAGAATGAGTATGTTTACCACTGTCACAGTCTATATACCTACGTTAAGTAATTATTCAGAAGTTTTCCTGTAGATTTTATTTTTGTTGAGAATAATAACCCTCCAGATTCAAAACGTCACCTGTCAACTGTAGTCATTGGTACGATTTCAGGTAAAATCCCTCCTTCAGTGTTATTAACAAACCTTTTATTTTCATGTTGGCTGTGCGTGCTCACACAGCCAGCCTCTTCGTTTGTATCTTTAATATTCATTTGTGTGCAAGCGCTGCCAACGGTAGGCTACCCGTGGACGCGAAGTATAGCTGGACTGCACAAATAGTCACAAGTAATGTCAGCACTGCACGTAGCAGCTGACGCTGCCTTCCCCTCGCCCCTCACCTCCCCAACCCCTCGTAAACCTATCGTTCCCCACAAACCCCGTGCGATTCGTCGACAGGCAGCGGAGGGAGGACTGAAGTGAAGGGAGGATGGGTGACGTAGCGCCGATGTAGTGGGAGAGGCAGAGGGGAAGAGAGTGAGTGTACTAGAAAAAAGTGTGGAGTGTGCTATCTGTGAAGAGTTTGAAGTACCAGTTCATTGAAATTGAGTGGTTAGTTCACACTTCACGGAAGTGAAGCGTTGATTTGAACGACTCATTCACGAGCTCCCCATCACTACTCCCAACGCCTTCTCCAATACCATCTTGACCGGTTCACCGCTTGGTGCAACCAGTGGTTGCTCAAAGTCAATCCCTCCAAAACCCAGGCGCTCATTGTAGGCAAAACCACCCCTTCCTTCCGCCTCCTTGATTTCTATCTCACCGTCTATGGCCGTCCTATCGCCCTCACTCCCACCCTTAAGTACCTTGGCGTCACCCTCGACCGTCGCCTCTCCTGGACTCCCCATCTCCAGACCATCCAAGCCAAGGCACGTTCCCGACTCCGTCTCCTCAAGCTCCTTTCCGGCCGCACGTGGGGTCTGGACCCCTCCACAATCCTCCACACCTATAAATCCCTCATCCGCCCTATCCTTTGTTACGCCCATCCAGCCTGGATCTCCGCCCCCCTACCTTCTATAAATCCCTCCAAATCCTTGAACGCCATGTTCTCCGCCTTGCCTATCGCATCCGTCTCCCCTCCCCCATGCGGATCCTGTATGATCTCATCCCCTTCCCCCACCTCCTCCTTTTCCTTGAAAGGATACGGATCCTGTACGCCTCCCGTAAACTTGATCCTCCTCACCCGCTCGTGTCCCCGATCCTCTCCCACCCCCGCCCGCTGCCGCGCCTGTATTCCCACGTCCCACCCGGTCTCCATCTCTCCACCCTCCTTACCCTCTCCCAAGGTGGCTTCCGCCAGCTCCCCCTCCCTGATGATGTCCTCGTCCCCTCCATCTACCCCTCTTATCAACTTTGATCCTCGCCCCCACCTCCTGTGTCCTCTCCTTTAGGCACCCTCCCTCCCTCCCTTCCCTTCCCTCCTCTTTCCTTTCCCCCCTCCCTCCTCCCCTGTCCACCGGGCTTCCCCTCCCCCTTCCTCCCTCCCCCTCTCTCCTTTGCCCATGGCATCTCTGCTCCCCCCTCTCCCATTCCCCTTCCCATTCCTCCTCCTCCACCTCCTCTCTTGACAGGTCCCCGGACTCGTACACGCTCAGTGAACATTCGCGCGCCGGAGATCATCGCCGTCAGTGTTTCGTGTGTGTGCCTTCGTTTGTGTGTAGTGTTGTTCGCCGTCACGCCCCCACCGTTCACGTGCCGTCGCCATCATCCATGTTCTGTGCATCGTGTCGCCCAGTGTTAGTGATGTTTCTCGTCCAGCGTGAACGGCTCCATGTTTTTTCGATTTTTAGTGTCTACATTTTTTTGCCCACCGTTTTTACTGTCTACTCTGTGCCACCTTTATGTACTACTTGTTGCAACACTCAAGGCTGAAGAGCGGCATATTGTGCTGCTGCCAGCCCGCCTTTGTATAACGTGTTAAAATCACAATAAAGAAAAAAAAAAAAAGTTTGTGGAAGATAACCTACCTTGGCCTCACCATTGACCGTCACCTCACCTGGATCCCTCATCTCTGCTCAATCCAATCCAAAGCCCACAACTGCCTCCGACTCCTCAAACTCCTCTCCGGCCGGACATGGGGGTTGCACCCCTCTACTATCCTCCACACCTACAAATCCTTAGGGGTTGCACCCCTCTACCATCCTCCACACCTACAAATCCTTAATCCGTCCCATCCTCTGTTATACAAGTCCTGCCTGGATATCTGCCCCCCCCCCCAAATTCTATAAGTCCCTCCAGTTCCTTGAGCATCATGTACTCTGCCTCGCCTTCCGTATACGCCTCCCGTCCCCCCTGTTCCTATTCCTCGAACATATCCGCATCCTCTACACCTCCCGCAGTCTTGAACCCCCTCACCCCCTGGTTGCTCCTCTCCTCTCCCGTCCCCACCCCCTGCCACGTCTTCACCATTGTGTCCCCCCTACCCTCCATCTCTACACCCTTCATCTCCTTTCCCAAGGTGGCTTCCATCAACTCCCCCTCCCGGATGATGCTTTCTCTCCCTCCATTTATCCCTCCTATCAACTCTGATCCTCACCCCCCTCCTTTCCTCTGTCCTTTCCCTGGGCTCCCTCTTCCTCCCCTCTTCCATCTTGTGTTTTCTCCCCGCCTATTCTCTCCCTATCTCCTTTCTCTCCCCCCACCCGAGTCCTTTTGTACTCCCCTCCTCTGCCTTCCCCACTCCCTGGTATGTCTGCTAAGCACCCCCTACCCCTCTTATGGATCCTCCTCTTCCATTGGCTCCTTTCCCCCACTCCCCCTTCACTTTTGCTCTCCTTCCCCCCCCCCATTTTTCCAGTTTCCCCCCACCTGCTCTCGGGTGTGGTATGTCATATTTGTGCCAATTTTTAGCGCAGTGTTTAAGTGAGTGTTCAGTGTTGTGCATCCTTCCACAGTGTTGCGAACAGAAATCATGCTGTCGCTGGGTGTGCTTTTTATATCTCTTGCGAACAGAACCCAGACTGTCGCCGTGTTTTTTAATTGTCTGTCTATTATTTTTCTGCTTCCTGTGTATTTTATTAGCATCATCCACCCTGTGTTTTATGTTTTACGCTCCAGAATTTTCTGCCATTTTACCTTTAAGTCACCGATTTTATCGCCAACTGTTAATATTTTTTATTATCTTCATCTTTTTAAAACAAATTCTGTAGGCTGTAGAGCGTCGTAATAAGCTGCTGCCAGCCCGCCCCCTTTAGAGGGGAATCGAAACTCAATAAAGGAAAAAAAAGTTTGTGGAAGATTAAAAGTAAAGAATATAGTGACCAAGACAAAAAGACAGCAGCATACAATGCTCTAATTGAAAAATTGCGGGCAGTTGACGCCTCAGCAAACAGAGAAACAGTAATAAAAAAAAAAGTTCGTTGCGGACTGTTTACCGAAAAGAGTTATCCAAAGATCAGAAATCTAGAAGATCTGGTGTAGGAGTAGATCAAGTATACCAGCCAACGTTATGGTATTTTGATCTGCTTGGCTTTCTTAATGATCAAGAAACGCCAAGACCAAGCAGGAGTATTACCTGTAACTTGACAGACTTAATTTACTTGACTTGCCTCCATGAACTCATCCTTCAGGACAGCGTAAATAGCTTCACATGTGTTGGGTATTATTTCACTCAACGCTTATTTCGATATTACTGTTGAAAATTCCAAATCCTTGTAGATCCTTCCTGTTGCTAGGAATCTTAATGTTACCGCCAGCCGTTCATGAGGAGAAATTGCCCTTCCCCTACAAGTATTTTTTCTCATAATATGAGAGGTTACAAGCTTTAAGAGATAATTATAAGTTTCGACATCCATCCGCAAATAATTTCGCCAGTCGTTAGGTTCGCCCTGCAACTCTCGCAGCAAATTTACATGAGAAAACTGCTTTCGCTTTAGCAGCCACTGTCTACACCATTTTGACCGCTTTCTCTGTTTCCTACGGTTAGTCTGAATGTTTTTTGCGAACACAGCCCACAACATAACTTCCTCCATTTCCATATTTCAAAATAACTGAATTAAATTTTTGATGTTTACGGGCAGCGTAGTCGCTTGCCACTGATATTTCTTTTCTACACTGACAGATGGCGGGTGAGTAGTAGATTGGGGTTTGTGTCGTGTGAACACACCACATTTGCAGCGATCTTTTGCATGTACAGACATCTGCGCCGATGTCTGCGGAGACAGATCGTTGCGTGTGGACCGGGCTTTAAATAACGACATAGTTCGAATCCATCAGTTTAGTTATCAGTATAACGGCGAGTAGTGTGAAATGGCAGGAATGTCGTAAGAATCGTGTCATAACCTTAGCTTATTAATTCCGGGTACATTTTAGTTGATGTTAGAACGATTATTAGTGTTTCATATTATATGTTTCTAGGTTATCGGTCGCTATTAGAAATATTATCTTCGCAGCTGCGACAGAAAGTACGCAGAACTTCGCCTCAGCACTGTTCAAGTAAAATGTTAACAACGTGTTTTTTTAAGTATGAAGTAATATGTAAACTGAGTACTGTAGGTTAAATTCGAAGCTTAATTTCTTGTGCCGCTCACATAATAGAATAAAGTGTACAGCCTTGTAATACAACAAAAAATATACGTAATGTGACAGATTCGTTTATTCCTGTGCTGTAAAAGCTAGTTTTTTTACTTTATTGTTATTTTAAAACCTGTACAACAGGCAGGCTGTCAGCAGCATTCTACGCTGCTCTTCAGCCATAGAATAAACAATGAGAAAAAAACCCAGTAAGAATACACATAAGTTACAGCACGGTGGGTAATAAAACAGTAGACACATAAGGACAAACACGGAGCCATTCACACTCGACGATAATCCACACTGCAAACTGTTGACACGACGCACAAACACTGATGAAGACGATGGCACTGGTGAATGATGGAGTGCGACGGTGAACACTGAACACTAAACACGACGGCACACACGAAACACTGATGGCGATGATCTCCGGCGCGCGAAAGTCCACGTAGCGTGTGCGAGTCCGGGGACCTGCCAAGAAAGGAGGAGGGGGGTGGGAGAGGGGAGAGCAGAGATGCCATGGGCAGAGGAGATAGGAGGAAAGGAGGAAGGGGGAGGGGAAGTCCAGTGGAATAGTGATGGAGGAAGACGGATGGGGGGAAAAGGAGAGAGAAGGGAGGGAGGGTGCCAAAAGGAAAGGACACCGGAAGTGAGGGGGGGCAGGATCAAAGTTGGTAGGAGTGGTAGATGGAGGGGACAAGGACATCATCATTGAGGGGGAGCTGGCGGAAGCCACCTTGAGAGAGGGTAAGGAGGGTGGAGAGATGGAGGCCGGGTGGGACGTGGGAATACAGGCGCGGCAAAGGGCGGGGGTGGGAGAGGATGGATGATACAAGCGGATGAGGAGGATCTAGTTTGTGGGAGGTGTACAGGATCCATATCCTTTCAAAGAAGAGGAGGAGGTGGGGGAAGGGGATGAGATCATACAGGATCCGCATGGGGGAGGGGAGATGGATGCGATAGGCGAGGCGGAGAGCATGGCATTCAAGGATTTGTAAGGATTTATAAAAGGTAGGGGGGGTGGAGATCCAGCCTGGATGGGCATAACAAAGGATAGGGCGGATGAGGGATTTAAAGGTGTGGAGGATGGTGGAGGGGTCCAGACCCCACGTATGGCCGGAAAGGAGCTTGAGGAGATGGAGTCGGGAGTGTGCCTTGGCTCGGATTGTCCGGAGATGGGGAGTCCAGGAGAGGCAATGGTCAAGGGTGACGCCAAGGTACTTAAGGGTGGGAGTGAGGGCGATAGGACGGCCATAGATGGTGATGTAGAAATCAAGGAGGCAGAAGGAAGGGGTGGTTTTTCCTACAATGATCGCATGGGTTTTAGAGGTACTGACCTTGAGCAACCACTGGTTGCACCAAGCGGTGAACCGGTCAAGATGGGATTGGAGAAGGTGTTGGGAGCGCTGCAGAGTGGGGGCAATAGCAAGGAAGGCGGTGTCATCGGCAAACTGGAGAAGGTGGACGGGGGGGTGACGGCGGCGGCATGTCCGCTGTGTACAAAAGGTACAGAAGAGGGGAGAGGACGGAGCCTTGGGGCACACTGGCAGAGGGGAAAAAGGTGTAGGAATCCGTGTTATGGATGGTGACGTAGGAAGGACGGTGGGAGAGAAAGGAACCGATCAGACAGACATAGGTAATGGGAAGGGCGAAGGTTTGGAGCTTGAAGAGAAGACCAGAATGCCATACGCGGTCATAGGCACGTTTGAGGTCCAGGGAGAGGAAGATTGCGGAGCGACGGGAATTAAGCTGGTCGGAAAGGAGATGAGTGAGGTGAAGGAGAAGGTCGTCAGAAGAGAAGGATGGTCGAAAGCCACACTGGGTAACGGGAAGGAGGCGGTGCTGGCGGAGATGCCAGTGGATGCGTCGGGTGAGGATAGATTCCAGGACCTTGCTGAAGACCTAGGTAAGGCTGATGGGATGGTAGGAGGAGACAGCAGACGGCGGTTTGCCAGGTTTAAGGAACATCAGGGTACGGGAGGTTTTCCACAGGTCGGGGTAGTAACTGGTGGACAGGACTACATTGTAGAGCCTGGCCAGGGTGGAGAGGAAAGCGACAGGAGCTTTACGAAGGTGACGGTAGGTGACACGATCGTGACCAGGAGCGGTGTTGCGTTTCGTGCGGAGTGTAGCAATGAGATCCTGAGTAGTGATAGGGGCATTGAAAGTGTGAGTACGCTAATCCAGTTTTTATGTCAGATTTGGAAACTGCTCGATTTCTCCAGCTACAGCATGTTTATAACATATGAAGACATGCAGTTCGAAAAGGTTGACAGTGTTACATTTCTGGGACTACAACTCGATAATAAATTCAGTTGGGAAGGGCATACCACGTTTTTTCACTCTATTATTTCATAAGGGAGCATATTCTGTGGTAACTTATCAAACGTAGCAAAAGTTTTTCGCATGTAAAAGCGTGTAATAAAAATCGTTTGTGGTATAAATTCAAGAACATCATGTAGGAACCTGTTCAAGGAACTTTGTACTCTAACCACTGCTACCTAGTATATTTATTCCTTCATGAAATTTGTTACAAGTATTTGCAACCAACAGCTGAATACATAATATCAGTACTGGAAATGGGAACAGCAAACTACATAAAGACCTAAAATCACTTCCTTGGTCCAAAAGTGGTCCAATATTCAGGAACATGCATTTTCAATAAACTGCCAGCAAGTCAGCAACCATTAAAAACTTGGTTTCAGGTAAAGCACGGTTTACAGTGTGTTTGAAAGACTATTTGATGCAGAAGTGTCTGATTCCACCCGTCATCAATATGCCGGAAATGGCTATTTTAAGTGTGTCTATGACGTCACTACATACACATGGCAAAAAACACGAAGATACATATAAATAATACAATAACATCTCCCACCAAAAATACAATCAAACCAACGGGACAACTGCGTGAAGTTGGGGGTTTTAGGGTGAGGACAAGCTAGTAAAAAAAACACACCATGATCCCAAAACACAAAATAAGGGAAAAAAATACAGCATTCTGCTACACCAACAAAAATCTGTAGGAATCGGACACTTCCCTTGAACAATGTAGGTCAACCATAGGTGACCATACCAAAACACCAATACCTACAACTAAAAGTACGAAAATTGGAATTGGACATTTCCCTTGACCTACATAGGTCAACCTCAGATGACGATACTAACACATCAACACATACAACTATGAAAATGGGAATCGGTCATTTCTGGTGACCTAAATAGGTGCACCACAGCTACTGATGCAAAAAAAAACCAACACCTACAACTGCGAAAAATAAAACCACAATCCCAAAAGTCCACAAATCAATCATTCCTACATAAATTAAATCACATTCAATACACCATAAATATACAAAACATCACAGCTAGAAAAAAAAATTACTACCAGCAAATTCCGGCACTGCAAACTAGATCGGCAGCCCCCCCCCCTCCCCCAACGCACACACACAAAAACCAACTCAAACACCGTGCTGTAATGACATTCACACACAACAACACCTTTACGTCGAAGCAGACTGGTGGATTCAGACGCTTCCATTGACCCCTCCTCGTACTCTGTAGGTGAATATCATAACAGAGATTGATAGACCAGCTTAGGAAAAAATTCTGCTATATTTCAGTTTTGACAGCACTTGGTTGCAACAGTCAAGATCGGGTATTCTGTGTATGATAAATTTATTAAAAGTGCGTAACTGTGTTTTAGTCTGACAGTGTATCAATTCTGTAAATATTAGCTGTTACTGTGATGTATTCACATATTTTGACAATCTCCTGACAAATGATGAGGATAATAATTATTATATTCAACTGTATTGTGTTATACGTTCTGACATGCTATTTGTCATTCGCGATGGCCAGCGGCTATTTCCGAAGAAGTACGTAAATATTTGTTCGCTCCAGTAACTATCGTCTCTGTAATACCACTGGGGTCTAAGACTGGAGTCACTGTATCAGGAACACAGACACACTGTTATTCCGTTACCAACTTCCAGGTTACCTGTAATGGTAGCCCAATAACTGCCAGACAGCGAGAACTGTGAGCCAATAACGATAACTGCCAGAGGAAATTTTTTTTTTTTTCTTTATTGTATTTCAATTCCCCATCGGGGCGGGCTGGCAGCAGCATATGCACTGCTCTTCAGCCGAAAGACAGAGAACAAAACAATAGAAGACATTTAAAAACAGCAAAGGAGAGAATAAGGTGACCATAGATATAAAAAAGGGGAACATCATAGAAGGCAATAGACAAAAAAAGGGTGACTGTAAAATGGAGATAAAAACTGTTTAAAAGTAGCACACACAAAAAGCCACACACTGCGACGATTAAAAGAACACAAGGCACAGTATGGCTGGAGCATAAAGGTGTTGACGGATGGCATTGCACATAACGTAACACTGACGGCGAACCTCAAGGCAGTACACAATTAAAATCACACCTCTTGACGCACATGAGAAACAGCACTAAACACAACACTGATGTGGCACACTGATGATGATCAATACAGAGGATCTGCCAGGTTCTAGGAGATGAAGGAGACCTGAAGAAGGGAGTGAGGGGAAGAGATGGGGGAGGGGAGTGGGGGACTCGCAGAAGAGGACCAGGTAGGGAGGGATGTGGGAAGGAGAGAGGCAAGTATGGGGTGCAGGGTCTCAGGGGAGGGGGGGACGGAGGAAAATCCGCTCTGGGAGAAGGAGGAAAGAGGAGAAGGGGGCCCAGGGGAGAGGGGGGGGGGAACAAGGCCAGGTTATAGTTGGAAGGAAGGGTAGATGTCACGGCGAAGTTCGTCATCTGGGAGGGGGAGGCGTTGGAAATTGCCCTGATGAAGGAGATGGAGGGTGTGGAGGTGGAGAGAGGGAGGGATACAGCGATAGAGGCGCGGCAGCGGGCGGGGTTGGAGAGGAAGGAGGAAACCAGAGGGTGGGGGGGATCAACCCTGCGAACAATGTAAAGGATGCGGAGATGTTGGAGGAGCAGGAGGAGGTGGGGGAAGAGGATCAGTTCATACAGGAGCCGTGTGGGGGAAGGAAGGCGGATACGGAAGGCAAGGCAGAGCGCATAGCGTTCAAGGATTTGGAGCGCCTTGTAAAAGCGAGTGGGGGCAGAGATCCAGGCGACGCTGGCATAACAGAGGATAGGACGGATGAGGGATTTGTAGGTGTGGAGGATGGTAGAAGGATGCAATCCCCATGTCCGTCCGGACAGGAGTGTCAGCAGGCGGAGGCGGGAATGGGCTTTCTGCTGGATGGTCAGGAGATGAGGGGTCCAGGTGGTGTCGGTCAAAGGTGAGGCCAAGGTATTTCAGGGTAGGGGTGAGTTGGATAGGACGACCATAAACGGTGAGGTAGAAATCATGGAGGTGAAAGGAGCGAGTGGTGCGGCCTATGATGATTGCCTGGGTTTTGGAGGGGTTGAGACGAAGGAACCACTGGTTACACCAAGTGGTGAACTGGTTAAGGTTGGTTTGGAGGGTACGTTGAGACCGTTGAAGGGTAGGATAGAGAGCCAGGAAGGCGGTGTCATCAGCATATTGGAGAAGGTGGACTGGTGGGGGTGGCTTGGGCATATCACCTGTATACAAGAGATAAAGGAGAGGGGAGAGGACAGAACCCTGGGGGACGCCAGCCGTGGGATAAAAGATACGGGAGTTGGTGTTGTGGAGGGTGACATAGGAAGGACGGTGCGAGAGGAAGGAAGCGACCAGATGGACAAAATTGATAGGCAGGGCGTAGGTTTGGAGTTTAAAGAGGAGACCGGGATGCCATACACGGTCATAGGCATTTTGGAAGTCAAGGGAAACAAAAATGGTGGAGTGACAGGAGATGAGCTGGAGGGACAGAAGGTGAACAAGGTTGAGGAGTTGGTCGTCAGCAGAGAAGGAGGGTTGGAAGCCACACTGGGTAACGGGGAGGAGGTGGTGTTGAGCAAGGTGCTGATGGATACGGTGGGAGAGGATGGATTCAAAGACCTTACTGAAGACGGAGGTGAGGCAGATGGGACGATAGGAAGAGGCGGCAGAAGCGGGTCTGTTGGGTTTGAGGAATAAGAGGACGCGGGTGGTCTTCCACAGGTCAGGGTAGAAGCCAGTAGAGAGGATGACATTATAGAGATGGGCGAGGACAGTTAGGAAGGAATAGGGGCTTTCTCAAAGGTGACGGTAGGTGACACAGTCTTGACCAGGGGCCGTGTTGCGTTTGGACTGGAGGAGAAGTTTAATGTCTTGTGCTGTGATGGGAGTGTTGGCGTCGGAGGGGGCAACTGCCCCAAGTACTGGAGACTAGGAGCGAGTGGAGCGACCGAGGTATTGGCACGTTCCATAACGGTGGGGAAAAGAGAATAATCAAAGTGGGGATCATCGGGGATGGAGAAGACCTCGGAAAGGTGGGAAGCGAAGTAGTTGGCCTTACTGAGGTTGTCAGGAAGGGGGCGATCGTTATGGAGAAGGGGGTACTGGGGAGTGGAAAGGGAACCAGTAAGACGATGGAAGGCGGACCAGTACTTGGAGGAGTTGATAGGGAGGGTGGTGTTGAGTCGTGTGCAGGTCTGGCGCCAGTCTCAGCGTTTCGTTGCTGTAATAAGGTTCCGTACGTGTCGCTGTATTTGCCAGTGGCGTTGGACTGTATCCCTGTCACGAGTGCACAGGAAGGAGCGATAGAGGCGGTGGGATTCACGGAGGAGGAGGACAGCCCGCGGAGGGAGAGTGAGACGGTGTGGGTGGATGGTTTTAGTAGGAACATGGGCCTCCACGGCGTCAGTAATTACCTTCTGAAGGAAGGACGAGGCGTGGACGATGTCGTCAGGACGGCGATAGGTAAGAGGGTGGCTTTCGACCTGGGTGGAGATGGAGTCCCAGTAGGCATCCCAGTTGGCACGGCGATAGTCATGGACGACCTTGGGAGGGGGTGCAGGGTGTGGAGCCCGAGGGGGGCGGTTGGCAGATGTTACGGTGAGAAGGACAGGGAGGTGATCGCTACCTGTGGGGCCAAGGACGGCGACAGTGATACGCCCAAGGAGGTTGGTGGAGGCATTGACAACATCGGGGGTGGTGTTACTTTCGGGTCGGGTGTGCTGGGGAAGGGGAACAAGGTCGCCTTGGATTGTGGAGAGGAACTGATGCCACCGCCGAAGGGCAGCAGGAGTGCGGCTATGGATGTTGAGGTCGGCGGCAATCACATAGGTGGAGAAGGTGTGGTCAATGTCTGAGATGAAGTCATAAGGAAGAGGAGCAGTGAAGCGGACATAGATGGTGGCACAGGTAATGGTGAGGGAGGGGAAGGAGACGCTAAGGATAAGGTGTTCAGTGGGGTCATTGAGGAGAGGTTGTGGCCGGACAGGGATATGCTTAAGGCGGCCAATCGTGACTCCACCCTGTGCACGAGGACCAGGAGCGTCAGTGAGGTGGAGGAGATAGGGGGAGGTGCGGATAGAATGGTGGGGCTGGAGAAAGGTTTCGTTCAAGAGGAAGGTGTCGACCTGGTGGTGGGAGAGGGTGTGCATGAGGAGGTATTTGTTGGAGCGGAAGGAGCGAATGTTCTGGAAGAGGATGCGAGACTCGTGCCGCACCACGACGGGAAGGAGGAGGGGAAGAGAGGGAAGGGAAGAGACTTAAACTAGGGTGTCGAGGCAGGTGAAGGTGAAGTGGGCTTGGTTGTGGGAGTAAGTGGCGAAGGTGTTCAGGTGGAAAACAGAGCGAGCAGCAAGGGATATTTGTTGGAAGGTGTGGGGGTGCTGAAAAGGGTGAATGTTTTGGAGTACAACGGTAATGAACCGGATGATGTCCTCGGCCGTGTGGGGTGGACGGAGGGAATTGTTGGGATAGACAGGGGGATCGACGGGGCGAACTTGGACTGTAAGTTCAGGGGAGGCTGGAGGGGGTTTAGCTTTACACTTGTGGGAGTATGTGGGATGGGGGCCATTGCAGGTATTACAGGAAGGAGGAGCAGCGAGGTTGGGGCAGTTCTTAAGAAAGTGGGATGCCTTGCAGTGGGGACAGGTGGGTGGGTTTTTGCAGTTGGGAGTCAAGTGGTCATTGTACATCAGGCAACGGTAGGATTGGGGAGGGGATTTGGAGGATTCAACAGGGTGGCGACGGTGGTATATCAGGGCACCCTGGGTGAGGAGATGGTCTATGGATGGGGCAGATTCAGAGAATACCCGCATGAGGTAGGTGGGACCAGAGGCATTGTGGATACGGCGGGCAGAGCGGATTTCCAATTCTGGGTGGGAGTTCAGTTCTACCAACACTTCATCCTCTGTGATCACTGGGCTGAGCTTGTTGATCACAGCAGTGTAGGTGGGGGGGCGACGGGGAGGCTGGGGCTGACGAGGAGTGGAAGCGGAAAGGAAGGGTGTCAGAGAGGCGTGGGGGCCAAACATAACTCATGGGAGTTTTCGCAGAAGGTCTGTGTGAAAGGATGGGGATGGGGACTTGATAAGGACTGAGTCCCTGCGGGGAATGAGTTGGGAGATGGGAGCACCAGGTAAGTACTTTCGTATTTCCTTGGTGAGGGTACGAGCATCGAGGAACTTAGGATCGGGAGTTGACAGGACAAAGGTGTGAAGGGTAGGGGCCAAGGTATGGGTGGCAGGAGGAGGGGTGGTGTCCATGGTGACGGCAGGGGGAGGGGGAGGTGGTGTTGATTTTTTGTGGGAAGTGGCGGGAACAGAGTCGGATAGGACGCGCTTTTGGGGTTTTTTGGAGACTGGAGGCTGGGAGGAGGGGAGAGGGACAGGGAGGAGAGGGAGGTGGCGGGTGGCAGATCCCTGTGGTGTAGTGGAGGCACCGGGAGAAGCAGCTGGTTCAGTGGTGGCGATGGTGGCTCGGCGCGACGTGATGCGTGCGGGAGATGCAGAAGATGAAGCAACGGGGTCGGTGAGAGAGGGGAAGCCAACCACCTGAGGGGTGGCAGCAGAGGCGGCAACAGAGGCGTACGTGAGGGCGGGGGTAGGAGTGGGAGCTGTTGAGGGTGTGGAGGCTGGAGGAAGGCTGTAGAGGTGTGGGTATACAGCAGGAGAGGAGATAGGGGGATGGGTAAGTGGGGGAAGGGTGGGGGAGGAGTTAAGAGGGAGGCCAGGGGAGGCAGTCCAGGAAGTGACTGTGGGAGAGGGGGGGTGTAGATGACGGTGGAGGTGGGAGTACTCATTGCAGACGAACGGCGACGGACAGACAGATGTGCAACAGGCAGCGGCGGCGTCGGCGTCGGCGTCGGCGCTGGTCGGCGGCGAACAGACGGACGAACAGCAGGCGGCGGCAGCGGCAGCGGTCACGACGACGGCGACGGCGACGGACAGCGAGCAGGCAGGCAGGCAGGCAGGCAGGCAGGCAGACGGACGGACGGACAAACAGCGACAGCAGCAAGCAGCGGGCACACAGACAGACAGACAGACAGACACAATCTTCGAAGACGGAGATTCCACCCTGAGAGTAGCCCAGGCTTTGCAATCTGACGCTTTCGAAGGAGGAGATTCAACCCTCTAGATGCAGAGGAAAATATTTGTTTTTTTTTTCTTTATTGTAATTTTAAGCACCTCATACAAGGCGGGCTGGCAGCAGCATAATACGCTGCTCTTCAGCCTTAAGGGGTACAATAATACGATATATTGGTGACACAGACAATACAAAAAAATGGCAGGCAAAGAATGTAGAGAATAAACAATAAACATGAAGCCGTTCACGCTGGACGAAAAAACACTAACACTTGTTGACACGGCGCACAGAAGACGGACGACGGCGACGGCACACGTGAACAGATGAGGCGTGACGACGAGAGAACACTAAATGCAGACGAAGGCACACACACGAGACACTGATGGCGATGATCTCCGGTACGCGAATGTTCACTGAGCGTGTGCGAGCCCGGGGACCTGCCAAGGGTGGAGGAGGAAGGGGAGTGGGAGAGGGAGAGGGGAGAGCAGAGCAGAGCAGAGATCCCAGGGGCACGGGAGAGAGGGGGAGGGGGGCAGGGGGAGGGGAAGCACGGGGGAAGAGAGGTGGAGGGAGGGGACGGGGGAAAAGGAAAGAGAAGGGAGGGAGGGTGCCTAAAGCAAAGGACATCGGAAGTGGGGGGGCAGGGTCAAAGTTGATAGGAGGGGTAGATGGAGGGGAGGAGGACATCATCAGGGAGGGGGAGCTGGCGGAAGCCACCTTGGGAGTGGGTAAGGATGGTGGAGAGATGGAGACCGGGTGGGACGTGGAAATACAGGCGCGGCAGCGGGCGGGGGTGGGAGAGGATCGGGGAGACGAGCAG
The DNA here is from genome assembly GCF_021461385.2 of Schistocerca piceifrons. Taxonomy (NCBI): domain Eukaryota; kingdom Metazoa; phylum Arthropoda; class Insecta; order Orthoptera; family Acrididae; genus Schistocerca; species Schistocerca piceifrons. Next base: position 90,495,400 of record NC_060148.1, on the reverse strand, counting down.
GTGAGGAGGATCGAGTTTATGGGAGGTGTACAGGATCCGTATCCTTTCAATGAAAAGGAGGAGGTGGGGGAAGGGGATGAGATCATACAGGATCCGTGTAGTGGAGGGGAGACGGATGTGATAGGCGAGGCGGAGAGCATGGCGTTCAAGGATTTGGAGGGATTTATAAAAGGTAGGGGAGGTGGAGATCCAAGCCGGATGGGCATAACAAAGGATAGGGCGGATGAGGGATTTATAGGTGTGGAGGATGGTGGAGGGGTCCAGACCCCATGTACAGCCGGAGAGGAGCTTGAGGAGATGGAGTCGGGAACGTGCCTTGGTTTGGATTGTCCGGAGGTGGGGAGTCCAGGAGAGGCGACGGTCGAGGGTGACGCCAAGGTACTTAAGGGTTGGAGTGAGGGTGATGGGACGGCCATAGACGGTGAGATAGAAATCAAGGAGGCGGAAGGAAGGGGTGGTTTTGCCTACAATGATCGCCTGGGTTTTCGAAGGATTGACCTCGAGCAACCAGTGGTTACACCAAGCAGTGAATTGGTCAAGATGGGATTGGAGAAGGCGTTGGGAGCGTTGCAGGATGGGGGCAAGGGCAAGGAAGGCGGTGTCATCGGCAAACTGGAGAAGGTGGACGGGGGGTGACGGCGGCGGCATGTCCGCCGTGTACAAATGGTACAGAAGGGGGGAGAGGACGGAGCCTTGGGGCACACCGGCGGAGGGGAAAAAGGTGTAGGAATCGGTGTTATGGATGGTGACATAGGAAGGACGGTGGGGGAGAAAGGAGCCGATCAGACGGACGTAGTTAATGGGAAGGGCGAAGGTTTGGAGCTTGAAGAGGAGACCGGAATGCCATACGCGGTCATATGCACGTTCGAGGTCCAGGGAGAGACTGATTGCGGAGCGACGGGAATTAAGCGTTTCAGAAAGGAGATGAGTGAGGTGAAGGAGAAGGTCGTCGGAAGAGAAGGACGGCCGAAAGCCACACTGGGTAACGGGAAGGAGGCGGTGCTGGTGGAGATGCTGGTGGATGCGTCGGGTGAGGATAGATTCCAGGACTTTGATGAAGACCGAGGTAAGGCTGATGGGACGGTAGGAGGAGACGGCGGACGGCGGTTTGCCAGGTTTAAGGAACATGGGGATACAGGAGGTTTTCCACAGGTCGGGGTAGTAACCGGTGGACAGGACTACATTGTAGAGCCTGGCCAGGGTGGAGAGAGAAGAGACAGGAGCTTCACGAAGGTGACGGTAGGTGACACGATCGTGACCAGGAGCTGTGTTGCGTTTTGTGCGGAGTGTAGCAATGAGATCCTGTGTAGTGATAGGGGCATTGAGTTCCGTGTGTGCAATGTTGTCTAAGTACTGGAAACCCGGGGCGAGGGGAGGGACGGAGGTGTCAGTTCGATCGCGGATATCCGGGAAGAGGGAGTAATCGAACTGGGGATCGTCGGGGATGGAGAAGACATCGGAGAGGTAGGAGGCAAAGTGATTGGCCTTACTAAGGGTGTCAGGGAAAGGGTGATCGTCATGGAGAAGACGATAGTAGGGGGAGGGTTTAGTTCCGGTAAGGCGACGGAAGGCCGACCAGAACTTGGACGAGTTGATTGGTAGGGTTGCATTTAAACGGGTGCATGTCTGTCGCCAGTCCCGGCGTTTCTTAGCCGCGAGCAAATTACGAACATGTCGCTGGAGTTGCCGGTGGCGTCGTAGTGTGTCCGGGTCACGCGTGCGGAGGAAGGCACGGTAGAGACGACGGGATTCACGGAGGAGGAGAACGGCCTGTGGGGGTAAGGTAGGACGGTGGGGGTGGATGGCGACAGTAGGAACGCGGGCCTCCACGGCCTCAGACAAGGTCTGCTGGAGAAAGGAGGCGGCATGGGTGACATCGTCAGGGTGGTGGTAGGGGAAGGGGTGGCTATCGACCTGGGTGGAAAGGGTATCCCGGTAGGCATTCCAGTCGGCACGGGAATAGTCGTGGACAAACTTAGGGGGAGGGTCAGTACGAGGGTCGGGGCGAGGGCGACGACCATCTAAAACGGTGAGGAGGACAGGGAGATGGTCGCTACCAATAGGCTCCAGGACATCCACCGTTATGCGGCCAAGGAGGTTGGGGGAGGAGAGGATAACATCAGGAGTGGAGTTGGATTCGGGATGGGTATGCTGGGGGATGGGGATGAGGTCGCCTTGAAGGGTGGAGAGGAACCGATGCCACCGCCGTAACTGGGCAGCGGAACGAATATGTATGTTGAGGTCGGCGGCGATCACGTAGGAGGAGAAGGTACGATCGACGTGGGAGAGTAAGTCGAAAGGAATAGGAGCGTTGGGGTGGACATAGATGGTGGCGCAGGTAACGGTAAGGCCAGGGAAGAAGAGACTAAGGATCAGGTGTTCGGTGGGGTCGGGAAGGAGAGGTTGGAGCTGAACGGGGATCTGGCGGTGGTGACCAATGGCAACTCCGCCACGCGCAATTGGGAGGGGATTATCGGAGCGGTGGAGGAGGTAGGGCGAAGTGTGAATGGTGTGGTGGGGTTGGAGGAAGGTTTCATTAAGGAGGAAGGCATCCACGCGGTGGGTGGCAAGGGTGTGCAGGAAGAGGTTCCTGTTGGCAGGTAGGGAGCAGATGTTATTGAAAAGGATACGTTGCTGTCGCGCCATGATAGGGATTTAGACGAGGGTGTCAAGGCGGGAGAAGGTGAAATGGGCCTGGTTGTTGGAGTAGGTGGCATACATCTTGAGTTGGAATATGGAACGGGCGGCAACGGGGATCTGCTGGAGGGTGTGGGGGCGCTGAAAGGGATGAACATTCTCTAGGACGATGGTAAAGATCCTGATGATGTCCTCAGTGGTGGGGGGGGACGAAGGGAATTGCCAGGAGGGGTGGGGGCGTCCAGGGGACGGACAGGGACGGTGAGTTCAGGAGTGGTTGGAGGGGGTCGGGCTTTACACTTTTGGGAGTAGGTGGGATGGGGAAGATTGCAGGTATTGCAGGAAGGAGGGGATTGGAGGTTAGGCCACTGCCTGAGGAAGTGCGCTTGCCGACAATGCGGGCAGGTGGGGGCCTCGTGGCACTCAGCTGTGGGGTGCGCGTTATAGCGCAGACACCTCTGGCAGCGCAGGGATTGAAGAGGGGAACGGGAGGGGTCAACCTTATAACGCTGGTTAAAAAGGAGGGCACCCTCCTTCAGGAGACGGTCAATGGAGGGGGCGTCCTCAGAGAAAACCCGCATAAAGCAGGTGGGGCCGGCCGAGTTGAAAATGCGGCGGACCGCCCGCACCTCCAGCGTGGGATGGGCCTTGAGTTCCGCCAACACCTCCTCCTCCGTGATCGACGGACTGTGCCGAGTGATCACGGCGGTGAGGGTCGGCGGGCGACACGGGGGTTGGGGTTGGCGGGTAGGAGATGGAGAAGGAGCAGGGGTCAGGGAGGCATGAGGGCCAAAGCGGGTGACAGGGATGCGGGAAAGAAGGTATGTGTGGAGGGTTGACTGGGGGAGGAGATGAGGACCGAATCATGGCGAGGAGTGAGGAGGGAGATGGGGGCACCAGGACAATGCTGGTGAAGGAAGAGGGTGAGGTTCTGGGCTTCAAGGAGAGAGGGATCAGGACGGGAGAGGAGGTAGCGGTAGGAGGAGGGGGTAGAGGAGGAGGATGAGGGGGCAGGGACAGGCGGGGAGACATCCATAGCATCATGGGTGGGGGAAGGAGGACGAGGCGGAGCCTTTTTGGAAGCAGAGGAGGCAGGGGTGCCACTGGAGCGCTTGACGGCGGTAGAGGAGGTGTGGGGGATGGGAACAACTGGAATGTGGCGGGGAGGGGCAGGTCCCGGGGCCGGAGTCGGCGCCGGAGATGGTGAAGGTGACGGTGAAGGCGAAGGCGACGGTGACGACGGCGGTGGAGGCGGCGGCGGCGATGGCGAAGGCGACGGGGAGAGCTGGGCATGGACAGTGGCCCGACGGGCCACCACCCTAGCCGGAGCTGCAGTGACAGGCTGGGGGAGTGGGGGGAAGGGATCAGAACGAGAGGAAGAGGCGGGAGAGGGGGCGACAAAGAGCGAGGGCGAAGGGATAGAGAGGAGGGGAGGGATGGAAGGAGGGGGGTGGGACTGGGCACACCAAGTGATAGTGGTGGAGGTGGCGGAAGGGGACGTATACACGATGGCGGTGGTGGTAGTAGTGACGGTGGTGGTGGGGGCGGACATGACGACAAGAAGAAGAAAGAAAAACACAGCACTAAAAGGACAGGACACACACTGGGAGACGACGGACGGCGACGGCGACGGCGACGGCGACGGCGACGGCGACGGCGACGGCGACGGCGAGAGGCAGGGACGCTGCTGCCGCGGACGGGGCCGGGGCGGCGGCGGCGGCGGCGGCTGCGGCGGCTGCTGCTGCTGCTGCTGGCTGGACTGCTGCTGCCACCGGAGGGCTGGCTGGCTGGCTGGCTGGCTGGCTGGCTGGCTGGCTGCGGGACCACTGCTGCAGGCCGGGACCGGGAACTACTGCTGCTGCTGCTGCTGCTGCTGCTGCTGCTGGCTGGCTGGCTGGCACCTGTAACCCCTAGCACTTCGATTAGCGCGAAAATGGCACTATCGAAGGGCGGTAACCTTGCGGTGTACCGCCGGAGATGGCTACAAGCATTCAATTTGCCACATATAATAAACACATTAGCAAGAATGTTGCTGGGTGTGAAGTACATTCCTTACAAGATGGCCATAGATATGGACATTTATTCAAATTTTCTGAAGCAACTGGAAACAAGTAATTGATATCGGTAAGGACATCGTTCCTATTTTCAGCATTTGCCTGCTGAACAGCTTATTGCGAGATCCAGTACACAGCCGTTACGTCCTGCACCGTTGCTCGACGTCGCCAACAGATGTCAGCTCGAAACGCTGTCGGGGATAAAATGGCGATCATTTTATCCCTGTCTCCTGTCGCCGTCTGCAGTTCGTGACTACCTGTAATCCAGTCACATAGCATTTTCAGCCACATTGATTGTGTGTAGTGTGTTAACTTTTAAGAACCCGTTACGAAAAAACAATTTGTGAAACTGTACCACGTTAACCAAAAATTTGACGGTGTTTAGAGCTAACTGCCGTTTTCGTCACAGGCGTCTAAAGCTAGCGAAATGAGGGATGCTCAACTACCGGACCTACCGATACATGGCTCTACCAGCTGATTACTGTCGTCTGTATTGCCCGCCATATTCGAATTTGGCAAGAAGTTTCTCTCGGTCTATACGGTGTATAAGGAATTATGGATTATCGAAATGGTGATTTCTTGTTCCGCTTTCAATTGTACGAAGCGGTGGAGTAAGGAGAGTGACTTACCATTTCACAGGTAATAGGACTACGGATACAATGCGATAAAAATACAGACTTATTGCGTTTGCTAATTCGATGTTTTTGACCAGGTTTCCTCTAAAGCACCCAGAGCTACTAAAGACGTGGATTACTTCCGTGAAGCGGATGGATTTTAATCCTACGTCTTGCAATTACTTTGCGGAAACCATTTCCGACAAGATGATTACGTAGTGAGCCCTGGAATGTGGAAGAAACGTCTCAAACTCGAAGCAGTGCCATCAGTTTTTCACTTTCCGACACATTTGATATCACCAAATAAACAGCCACGACGACATGTTGTTAGGATTTTGAGTGACAACGATGATTCTCCATTTGAGGTAGCTAATTAATTTCCTTGCTATGTGTGTGCTTTTCACTTTTGTGAATTTATTTCGTACGCTACATAGGTCTAAGCAATATTGTAATACAGGTCCATATTTTTGTTTTTAGCGTTCTGTCATGGAACCCGTGCTCGATTTGCCCATTGCACACGCAACTGATAGCGGGGAGAAATGTTGTCAATGAGAATTCTTCCGTGGAAAGCATGTCCCACTTATCCAATGCAGAAGCTGCGAATTATGTCGAAAACGTTAGTATAAGGATGTTTTCATACCCCCATCGTTTTCTTATAATATTTTTTCATCAAGCCTCTTTTTTTTTTTTTTTTTTTTACTTTATTGTTATTTTAATACCTGTACAAATCAGGTAGGCTGTCAGCGGCACACTACACCACTCTTCAGCCATAGCGTTTACAATAGTATAAGAACGGAGAATGATAGTGAACAAAGTGACGGGCAAAAGAGAGAGGTCACAGAGACACAAAAAACACGAAGTCGTTCACACGTGACGATAACAACACTGAAAACACGTTGGCACGGCGCACAGAACACTGATGAATCCGACGGTACAAGTGAACGTAGTAGTGGGACGGCGGACACCAAAAACACTAACGACGTCACACACACGAGACACAGAAGGCGATGATCTTCGGCGCACGAATGTTCACTATGCGTGTGCGAGTCCGGGGACTTGCCAAGAGAGGAGGAGGAGGAAGGTGAGTGGGAAAGCGAGAGGGGAGAGCAGGGATGCCACGGGCAGGGGAGATAGGGGGGAGGGAGGAAGGGGGAGAGGAAGCCCGGGGGAAGAGGGGGGAGGGAGGGGACGGGGAAAAGGGAAAAGAAGGGAAGAGAAGGGAGGGAGGGTGCCGAAAGGAAAGGACACCTGAAGTGGGGGGCGGGGCAGGGTCAAAGTTGATAGGAGGGGTAGATGGAGGGGACGAGGACATCATCAGGGAGAGGGAGCTGGCGGAAGCCACCTTGGGAGAGGGTAAGGAGGGTGGAGAGATGGATACCGGGCGGGACGTGGGAATACAGGCGCGGCAGCGGGCGGGGGTGGGATAGGATCGGGGATACGAGCGGGTGAGGAGGATCAAGTTTACGGGAGGTGTACAGGATCCATATCCTTTCAAGGAAAAGGAGGAGGTGGGGGAAGGGGATGAGATCATACAGGATCCGCGTGGGGGAGGGGAGACGGATGCGATAGGCGAGGCGGAGAGCGTGGCGTTCAAGGATTTGGAGGGATTTATAAAAGGAAGGGGGGGCAGAGATCCAGGCAGGGTGGGCGTAACAAAGGATAGGGCGGATGAGGGAGGTATAGGTGTGGAGGATTGTGGAGGGGTCCAGACCTCACGTATGGCCGGAAAGGGGCTTGAGGAGACGGAGTCGGGAACGTGCCTTGGCTTGGATTGTCTGGAGATGGGGAGTCCAGGAGAGGCGACGATCGAGGGTGACGCCAAGGTACTTAAGGGTGGGAGTGAGGGCGATGGGACGGCCATAGATGGTGAGATAGAAATCAAGGAGGCGGAAGGAAGGGGTGGTTTTGCCTACAATGATCACCTGGGTTTTGGAAGGATTTCATCAAGCCTTGAGTTATTTCAATCATATATAACGAAATTATTTCTTTATTTCAGAGTGCAGTTGGTTCTTCAGTAATTGATTGTGGTATACCGTCGAAAGTAGAAATGGAAGACATGGCGACGGAAACTCGCATTATTATTTTTTTTTTTTCCCCCTCAGACATTGTGCACGCATTAAAACGTAAACTAAAGTGTGTCCGTGAAAAACTTCGAAGAAGAAAGTGTTTTCCATGGATGACATCATAAGTTCATTGAAGGAGAAGGGGCATCTTCCTGAGAAGTTACATAACTTCCTCAATCATCAGAAAGAAACACAAGTGGAATTAGTGTGCAATGTAGTGAACACCTCTCTCTCGTCAAAGGGTAATAGATACACAACAAATGTGAAAATGTTTGCTATGACTGTGTACTTTTATTCACCAGCAGCATATGAATACCAGCAAAAATTAATGCCTCTGCCCCATACATCATTGAATTCCAAATGGGTGGCAAGTGTAGACTGTGAACCTGGCTTCTTAAAAGATGTTTTCAAGTACATTGATTTGAACCCAATTGTAAGGGACCAGTTCAGCGATTCATGTCTAATTGTAGACAGTATGGGAATTAGGAAGCAGTTGGTTTGGGACCAAGGAAGTAAGCAGTGCACAGGTTTTTTAGACTTTGGTGGGGAAGTGCCTCAGTCAAAAGAAGTAATAGAGGCATCTGAGGCTCTGGTTTTCATGCTTGTCTCTATTAAACGCAAATTTAAATGCCCGATTGCATATTTCTTTATCAATGGTGTACAGGCAAATAATCAGGCCACACTGATAAAATCTGCTTTAGAGAGGCTGCATAGTTCTGGCATTAGGGTTTGGTGTGTTACATGTGATGGCTGTAAGGTAAATATAAGCACTTTACGTTCACTTGGCTGTACTTTAAATTTTTCCAAGGGTGATTTTATAAGCTACTTTCCTCACCCTGTGGAAAAATACAATGTTTATTGTATCTTGGGCATGTATATAATTAAGTTTGCCAGAAATGCTCTAGCAGAAGTATCTGCTATTGAGTCTCCAACTGGCATTATTAGATGGCATTTCATTGAGAAATTGAACAAGGTACAACAAGAAGAAGGTATGACATTTGCCAACAATCAGGACAACGTATAAGTAGTGTAAATAGAAAAATGAATGTTTCATTAGCTGCACAGACTTTTGAGTTCTAGCGTGGCAGATAGTATATAGTTTTTGAGGAGGGTTGGTGATCCAAATTTTAAAGGAAGTGAAGCAACAGTAGAATTTTTGTATTATATTAATAGGATTTTTGATATTCTGAACTCCAGAAATCCATTAGGTAAAGGGTATAAGAGCCCCCTGAGACTTGACAACAAATCTTATTGGCTTGGTATTTTCAGAGACACTGAAAATTAAATCAAAAGCTTAAAAATCATTGGTGTTCCATTGCTGCTCCATGCAAGAAATACTTTTTCTTTTGGGATAATTTTCAATATCCAATCAGTCAGGCACATAGCCCTGGCAATTATGCTTTGTGTTGAATCTCCTCTGAAGTATTTGCTAACTTGTAAACTGTCACAAAACCACATAGAGCTTTTTTTTCCAGCATTCAGTCCAGAGGTGGTTGGAACAACATTACAAATGCATACCAGTTCAAATGTGCGATGAGAAAGTTGCTCTTGAGTAACCGTGTCACTGCAATGAATGGAAATTGCTCAAATTTTAATGTGTGTTGTTTGCCACCTGATTACGATTTTCATGCAAGAAAGCATGTAGTTCAAAATGGTTGAAATGGCTCTGAGCATTATGGGACTTAACATCTATAGTCATCAGTCTCCTGAACTTAGAACTACTTAAACCAAACTAACCTAAGGACATCACACAACACCCAATCATCACGAGACAGAGAAAATCCCTGACCCCGCCGGGAATCGAACCCGGGAACCTGGGCGCGGGAAGTGAGAACGCTACAGCACGACCATGAGCTGCGGACAAAGCATGCAGTAGAAAGTGATGAAAGTGCTGCAGAAAATGAAGTAGAGAAGTGGTGTGCAATTCTTGATGATAAGATTAAGTTCTCATTTTTCAAGCAAAACATACTCTATTATATTGCAGGGTATGTGTCATTGCGCCTTTCAAGGCAGATCACATGCAAAGACTGTCTTCACATACTGAAGCCATCAGTAGTTAAATCTGCATTAGAATGTATTTATCTCTATGCTTTTCCCAATATGGCCAATAAAAATGCATTTGTAAATTTTGTTAACTGGGGAAAATCGGTTAAAACAAGTGACTGCGTGTGCTCTGTTGTAGAATACTCAGAAACTGTTTCAGATGTTTGTGATTGCTGGGGATATGCGACAGAAATATATACAGGCCAAGATTTTGCATTGTGTTAAAATTAAATTTGTAGATTACCCATCTCCTGCTCCCGCTCTTGGTCATGATTACCATTATGAAATTGGGATTGAGGACTTACATCAGACTCAACTTGTTTGTAAGATTGCCCTGTACTCCTGTACACACTTCAAAACATATGGAAAAAAAAGCCTGCTGAGAAAATTTTAAACAACAAATCAAGTATAAGGCAGAAGTTAAATAAACTCATATTGTTTAATCATGTATAGTGCTCAAATTGGAAAAGATTATGTATTGGTACATTTCATGCAGATGGGTGTGACATTTTGACAGATTTTTTAAAACTATTTTGTCCATAGATTTGTTGTTGTATAACGATGAACTTCAAAGGATGAATCAAATTGAAGTAAAATTAACTCTTTACATCCTATGTAGATATTGTAACAAAATTATAATTGTTTATTATATAAGCTTATTTTAAGATGTTTGGTGTTACAAAACATGCACTTGCATTAAAAACAGGTGATTTGTGTGAAATTAATGAAAAAAAAAGTTCTGAGACTTATTTGACAGATAGCTTTCAGTGTGAGAAAATATTTCCCTCAATAACTACGTTAACTTGAATTTTTAACTTTAAGAAAACAGTTTAATCACAGAGTGGGTGTGATCTAATGGAGTATGCAGTGGCCCTATGTTTCAAACAGTAATGTTTGTGGATACTCTGCAACATAAGAGCAATAAAATTGTTATTCTCTTAATTTTTGTTTTAATACTTCCTAGAATGAACACATTATTCCAATTGATTGTAAGCATTCTTATTACTTTAGAACGATTCTAGAATAAGGGGGCCTGATTCAGGCAAAACCTAATTTTCTGAATTTTGTCTTTATTTTGCTAGGAGGTCTTTCTATTATATTTTCCTGTGTTGAGGGAGGGGGGAGGGGAAGAGAATGCAAATAATCATATAGAATTATCTTTCTAGCACTACAAAGTACTGAATACAGTGATTACAGTTACACTTGGAAATCTAGGAAATTTCAAAAAATGGTTCAAATGGCTCTGAGCACTATGGGACTTAACATCTATGGTCATTAGTCCCCTAGAACTTAGAACTACTTAAACCTAACTAACCTAAGGACATCACACAACACCCAGTCATCACGAGACAGAGAAAATCCCTGACCCCGCCGGGAACCGAACCTGAGCGCGGGAAGCGAGAACGCTACCACACGACCACAAGCTGCGGATTAGGAAATTTCAGTATTCATGTTACATGCCTAATTTTCATCAACATTTACCTTAATTATACAGTTACACTTTTTGCTGATTTGAACTGTGTCAAAAAGATTTTGTTTGGTCATGGTAATAACAGCATTTCATTTTTTTAGGTCATATGTCACATATGGAACTGAAATTATCAAGTTACGATGACAAAGGAAGGAATTAACATTAAGGAATCTTACTTCACAGAAATTATGTAACAATGGTTACACTTTTTGCAAGTTAACTTTAACATAAACCATTTAGCTTTCCATTAAGAGTGAAAGCAGTTGCTCGAGTCACGTAAAGAACAAAGTTGCCCATAGGGAACTAAGGTATTTTACGTTTCAGTTATTGCAGACCCAAAGTATTGTGATCTTCATATTTCTATTTAAAAAAGTTTGTAACTCAAATTCACAGACATTTTGGAATCTGTACATACATGTGTGTAACAAGGTACTTTTCATGTGTCATGTGGAACCTATAATTTTATGGTTTAAATATAATTTATTTCATGAATTACCTTTAATACCAACAATGTCTGAATGCAATATTTACCATTTAGAAGAATAAATATTAGTGTACAGAAAAATGCGAGAGATTGTAATGTACAGAACTTGGAATGGCTCTTTATCAAGAGCAGGTAAAAAGAAGGCTTCTATTAAATGTTCAACGAAACCAGTCAGTACCTCTTAATTCACCATAGAGGTGATACAGTAATAAAAGAATTTACTTTTTTCAGAATTTCTGCTGAGTATTAAAAGTGTGAAGACCTATTCAATAAGTATTTGCTTTACCAATAACCTGTAGTACAAGCACATGTATAAGCAGGTAATTAAGGGAGTCAAGACTTATGTTACAATTAAAGATACTGACTGGTATTACTTGCTCACAAAGCATTGTAGTTGCTGTACAGTTTATGCTGTAAGTGGTGTACCCAATGTGATTCCTGGAGGACATAATATTCTGTTATCCTATGGGAATACACTGCTACCACACCTATTGAAAGTAAGTCTTGCTGTGGAATAGTTGTATCAGACGTCTGTACCAGAAAACAAATCTCCACTGTGACACCCTCATGTTCTTGGTATGCTATTAGCTATTACTACGGGAATACTCTTCACATGAAGGAGGGGGGATATATATATATATATATATATATATATATATATATATATATATATATATATATATATATATATATGAACTCTTTGTCTTTAAATATGTCTGCTTGTGTCTGTACACGTATGGATGGATATGTGTGTGTGTGCGCAAGTGTATACCCGTCCTTTTTTCCCCCTAAGGTAAGTCTTTCCACTCCCGGGATTGGAATGACTCCTTACCCTCTCCCTTAAAACCCACATCCTTTCGTCTTTCCCTATCCTTCCCTCTTTCCTGATGAGGCAACAGTTTGTTGCGAAAGCTTGAATTTTGTGTGTATGTTTGTGTTTGTTTTTGTGTGTCTGTCGACCTAGCCAGCACTTTCATTTGGTAAGTCACATCATCTTTGTTTTTATATATATAAAAACAAAGATGATGCGACTTATATATATATATATATATATATATATATATATATATATATATATATATATATATATATATATTGTTTGTGTGTATCGACCTGCCAGCGCTTTCGTTCGGTAAGTCACATAGTCACATATATATATATAAAAACAAAGGTGATGTGACTTACCGAACGAAAGCGCTGGCAGGTCGATACACACAAACAAACACAAACACACACACAAAATTCAAGCTTTCGCAACAAACCGTTGCCTCATCAGGAAAGAGGGAAGGAGAGGGAAAGACGAAAGGATGTGGGTTTTAAGGGAGAGGGTAAGGAGTCATTCCAATCCCGGGAGCGGAAAGACTTACCTTAGGGGGAAAAAAGGACGGGTATACACTTGCACACACACACATATCCATCCACACATAAACAGACACAAGCAGACATCTCACAGGCAGACATATTTGTCTGCGAAATTTTAGTGACTTTATGGCAAAAGTGGTGCTTCCTGAACCCGCATCTTTTGAGCAAAACAAACCGACCGCTTCTCTGTGAGCACTTTTTGCGAAATTTCGGCGACTTTAAGAAAGGTCGCTGATGTGGGACAAACCTGCATCTTTCCGGCCAAAAGATAGCGGACACTTTTTGGCGGCCACTGGCTACTTCTTCGCAAAATTCTGGCGACTCTTTGGCACTCTCGTTTTGCGGTCACTTTTTCTACAACGACTTTTTGGCAGTCACAAGTTTGAAATTTTGTGGGCGACGACCTATGAAATTATCCTTAGTAATGCTTATATGTCACCTTTATTATTTGCTCGTTGATGAACTTCCTATAATTATTTGTATATTGTCATCGAGTATGACCAAAGAGCAGCATCATCAATGTATTCTGTAATCACTGTTTCCATTTATATATATAAAAGTATTTCTTTAATAACTCGAGGGAAGGATACCAATTATTCCGTCTTTTTCCTCTAGGAGCATATGTATAACACAGATTTTATTTCGGTTGTTCCAATGTGATACCTGTACCTTTGTGAACTTATCATATCTGAGAACGCATGCTGTTACAGCGTAATTACCTGTAAATACCACATTAATGCAATAAATGCTCAAAGTGATGTCCATCAACCTCAAGGCATTTGGCAATACGTGTAACGACATTCCTCTCAGCAGCGAGTAGTTCGCCTTCCGTAATGTTCGCACATGCACTGACAATGCGCTGACGCATGTTGTCAGGCGTTGTCAGTGGATCACGATAGCAAATATCCATCAACTTTCCCCACAGAAGGATCTGAATCGACAGGTAATTAAACAATTTATGTGACTGTAGACTATGAGGCTTTGTTGTACTGTGGCACAGTTGTGGTGAAAGTAATGTGATGGATAACCACTATGTGTCTCCTCATAACAACATCGAGAATTCGACTCTGGTGGGTACACAGATGACAGATTCACAGTTACTTAATGTTCCCCTAGAGTAAAATGAGAAAATGCAGGCTAGGTACAGCATTTTTAGGCTTTGCACTAAAATAATTAAAGTATTACCACTGAGCAGGTGAATATGAGGGTGAGTCAAATGAAAACCTTAAATATTTTTTAAAATATTATTTATTGTGCCAAAGTGGTACAAAGCTGTATCACTTTTCAACATAATCTTCCCTACACTCAATGCAAGTCCTCCAGCGTTTACAAAGTGCATAAATTCCTTTAGAACAAAATTCTTTTGGTAGTCCACGCAGCCACTCATGCACTGTGTGGCGTATCTCTTTATTAGAACGGAACATCTTACCTCCCATTGCGCCTTTGAGTGGTCCAAACATATGGAAATCACTTGGGGCAAGGTCTGGTGAGTATGGTGGATTAGGAAGACACTCAAAATGCAGGTCTGCGATTGTCGCAACTGTTGTACGGGCAGTGTGGGGCCTTGCATTGTCATGTTGCAAAAGGACACCTGCTGACAGCAATCCACATCGCTTTGATTTGATTGCAGGCCACAGATGATTTTTTTGCTCGCTCCCTTCGGTTCTGGTTGGTGGAAGTGAACCCAGGTTTCGTCCCCAGTAACGATTCTTGCAAGGAAGCCATCACCTTCTCGTTCAAAGCGCTGAAGAAATTCTTCACGAGCATCAACACGTCGTTCTCTCATTTCAGGAGTCAGCTGCCGTGGCACCCATCTTGCAGACACTTTGTGAAACTGGAGCACATCATGCACAGTGTGGTGTGCTGACCCATGACCAATCTTTCACTATGGCTTCAACTGCTGCAATATTCTGTGGAGTCACAACTCATTGCTCCTGACCTGGACGAGGAGCATCTTCCACTGAAGTCACACCAACTTCCTACTCCATTCGTAGACTTGCTGCTGTGACAAACATGCATCACCGTACTGAACCTTCATTCGTTGATGAGTTTCAATAGGTTTCACACCTTCCCTATGCAAAAACCGAATAACAGAACGCTGTTCTTCCATGGTGCAAGTTGCAAGTGGGGCGGCCATCTTTATACTATGACTATGATGGAATGCGTGCATCTGCACTATGCTGCCACCTACAGGCCATTCTCCATGCTGTTTGTGGCACGCTTACCAAGTTACAGGACAACGGCGCGAAATTTCGATTTGTTATTACAAATTTAAGGTTTTCATTTGACTCACCCTTGTAATTCTACAGTATATATTTGTAGAACAGGTGCGGTCAGCACACGAAGAATGCTTACTTGTTAGCTGTGACATTGGCTGTTGCGTGGGACAGACAGGCTGGTGATCCTTCTGGAACACCTGGAAATCTCAGGGAATTACATATTAACTGCTAAAATCTGGGAAACCTGAGGAAATTTCAGGACTTTCATAAAATCTCACAGTTATTGAGTTTTATCAATCATAAATTTTAAAATTCAAAGATGTTGTAACTTACCAAACAAGAAAGCGCTGCTAGATAGACGCAATAAAAAACACACAAACACACACACAAATTTCAAGCTTTTGCATACCAAGGTTGCTTCATCAGGAAAGAGGGAAGGGGAGGGAAAGCTGAAAGGATGTGGGTTTTAAGGGAGAGGGTAAGGAGTCATCCCAATCCTGGGAGCAGAAAGACTTACCTTAGGGGGAAAAAAGGAAGGAAAAAAGAATCCCAAAAGTGCCCCACTTGTGACAGGATACTTTCCGGGACTGGATCAGACTCTGAATGTGGCTCTCCACCAGGGATATGATGACTTCCTCAAATCCTGCCCTGAAATGAGATCCATCCCTCACGAAATCCTCCCCACTCCACCAAGACTGTCTTTCTGCCGTCCACCTAACCTTCGTAACCTCTTGGTTCATCCCTATGAAATCCCCAAACCGCCTTCCCTACCCTCTGGCTCCTACCCTTGTAACCGCCCCCAGTGTAAAACCTGTCCCGTGCACCCTCCCACAACCACCTACTCCAGTCCTGTAACCCGGAAGGTGTACACGATCAAAGGCAGAGCCACGGGTGAAAGCACCCACGTGATTTACCAACTGACCTGCC
Source organism: Schistocerca piceifrons (assembly GCF_021461385.2). Taxonomy (NCBI): domain Eukaryota; kingdom Metazoa; phylum Arthropoda; class Insecta; order Orthoptera; family Acrididae; genus Schistocerca; species Schistocerca piceifrons. The sequence goes on along the minus strand of NC_060148.1, from coordinate 90,479,526 downwards.
TACACTGTGAAGCTTTCTATGTGGGAATGACCAGCAACAAACTGTCCATTCGCATGAACGGACACATGCAGACAGTGTTTGTTGGTAATGAGGATCACCCTGTGGCTAAACATGCCTCGGTGCATGGCCAGCACATCTTAGAACAGTGTTACACTGTCCGGGCTATCTGGATAATACTTCCCACTGACACCAACCTGTCAGAACTCTGGAGATGGGAACTTGCCCTTCAATATATTCTCTCTTCCCGTTACCCACCAGGCCTCAACCTCCGCTAATTTCAAGTTGCCACCCCTCGTACATCGCTTGTAATTCAACAACATCTTTCCCTCTGTACTTCCGCCTCAACTGACATCTCTGCCCAACCTCTTTGCCTTTACATATGTCTGCCTGTGTCTGTATATGTGTGGATGGATATATATATATGTGTGTGTGTGTGTGTGTGTGTGTGTGTGTGTGTGTGTGTGTGTGTGTGTGTGCGCGCGAATGTATACATGTCCCTTTTTCCCCCTAAGGTAAGTCTTTCCGCTCCCGGGATTGGAATGACTCCTTACCCTCTCCCTTAAAACCCACATCCTTTCGTCTTTCCCTCCCCTTCCCTCTTTACTGATGAACCAGCCATGGGTTGCGAAAGCTTGAAATTCGTGTGTGTGTTTGTGTGTTTTTTATTGTCTCTATCTACCAGCGCTTTCTCGTTTGGTAAGTCACAGCATCTCTATTTTTTTCTTATATACATGGAACGCTGCATATCCCTCCCATCCCCCCCCCCCACTCCACCTCCCCCCCATCCTCAATTTACCAGGAACTTCTTAATAACACCTGGAATTCTCAGTGTAAGAGTGGGTATGCTGCCTAGACGGGAGTTTGCCTCTTATTATTAACCATCCTACCAAAAGGCATATCCAATATGTCCTGTTTGTTTTCGTTTGTTCAGGAAACAGTGCAGGTGTTGAGGAGCTATGACTTTGAATTAGCCTATCGGGCAGCAGTTCACAAGACACTGGCATGGAAAGGTAAATTGTTGACCTTTAATTTGTCGCATAATTTAGGTACTGTCAGGGCGCACTCTGCCCCGGTGTCAGTTACCCCCACGTGATCTACACTATCATTTTTCGTGATGTGGTAAAAGCCTAAAGGCCCTTTCATTATTGTTTACCTTTTTTTGCAGGTTCTATGGCAGAATATCAACTGTTTACTATGGAGGATGAAATCTGTGAAGAACTGTTACAGCAACAGGCTGAAGATACAGGTCGAATGCAAAAGTATCGGCAGCTGGTGTAATGAGACGAGCAATGGAATCTTACACGATGAAGATGATCTGCAGATTTTTCTGGAGATGAAACTTTTTCCCCGAGTGACTGTGAAATATAGAACTCAAGCGAGATTTTAAAACTGTTTATTCTATGTATGTTTGTATTTATTCCACTAAAAAATGTAATTACCCATCTTCCTGGACATGAAATCAGGGCAAAAGGCCTTGCCAAAGACAGTGAAACCTTTTTGCTATTTATCACTGAGGGAAGGACTGACCTATCGGTGAAATACACCGACGAAGAAACTGACTGTAAAGCAGAGAAGTACAAGATATCATAGTAGGACATTGGTAGAAGTGAGTCAACAGAAATCAAAGCTGTTGTAGGCTTGTTGTTCATGTCTGGGGTTCTTAAATATTCTAGATTGACTTTAACAGACATGTATTCTCCAGTATATAGCTCAGCTGTATGGAAGTCGAAAAAAAACATTAATTTCTACTCGGAGCAGTACATTTTGAGACAAAAACTACAACGGATCTTAGAAAAGAATGCGACAAATTTGCCACATTCCTGGAATTTTAAAATTTGTTCAACCAGAATTGTTCAGAATACTACAGCCATTCAGAATATTGATGCGACCCTTTTGAGCTGTGGCAGCACATACCCTTATATATCCCAAATGCCACATAAATATGGTCTTCAGATCATTGCAATATGGGATGCGCGAATGTTTTATTTTTGCGGTGGGATTCCTTAAGTTGGCAGGGAGAACAGACCTGAAAGTATCTTGCTCTTGCCAACACAGAATGTTCTAAAGCTTACTGAGACACAGGCAGGAACCAACAGCACCAACAACTGGTTATCCTCTTGCGAATTCATTGAAGAATTAAATAAAAGAAAACTCACTTTAGTGAGTACACTCCAGAAGAGCAAAAAATAACTCCCACCATCCATGATAAATCCAAAGGTCATAATAAGAATTCTTCAAAATTTCTGTATAATGACCTGAAGGTACTTGTTTCTTTCTCTCTGAAGAAAAATAAAATTGTAGTCCTCATATCATCCGTGCATTCCACTGACGAAATTTACGAAAAACAGGCAGAAACCTGCCGTAGTTGAATTCTACAATTGGACTAAAGAGGGCACGAAAGTTTTTGATAAGTAAAGTTATGCAAAATCCATCAAAACAGTGGGCATGCAAAATCCATCAAAACAGTGGGCAAATCACTGCCTTATGCGATACATCTGTGGCATTTTAGATGCAGCAGCAGTAAATGTCTACATAATCTACGAGCTAAATATGCCATAAGAACATAAATGCAAAAGACACTTTCTTTTGCATTTGTTACGCCACATGTGAAGAACATGATGATAAATCCCCACATTAGTAAAACACTGAGAGGAGAAATATACACCACATTATGTATAGGAATGGCCTGAATATGCACCCCTGCAACACCTGCAAGGGCAGGGAAATTTTACTTTTGTGTATGGAAAAATAATCAAAGAGGAAGTCCCTATGCACCCAAGTGCAAGGAAAGTGTTTGTGGTGGGCATAAGAAAGTGATTTGTCCATCATGTATGTGTTTAAATAAATACAAATAAAAAAATTGTTTTTAAAAAATAAAACAAACAGTTTCCTCCTAATTAAATAAAATTTTGTACATTATGCAAATAGACATATTTTCTTTAACATCTATTTATGTATGTAAACCAAATGGGGAAAACAGTTTTTTAGCCAAGTGTCATATATGACATGGTCTTGTACCATGTGCACTGATATTACACCTTGCGGCAGGAGAGTTAATTATGTCCTCCACAGCAAGATTGGTGCAGTACTGTTCTAGGTCTTTAGCTTCAAAACTACAACCGAATGTTGCTCATACCAAATGAGTGACTACTCAAGGAAGTAAATTAACTGAGTGGAAATTTCTTCATTGCCTAAACTTAAAACTGTTGCCAAAGTTACAGAACCTTTGATCTTTTGCTTTGTGCTGTGTGATATAGTTTAGCAGTACAAGGTTTTTTCATGCCAATCTTTGTTCACTAGAATTTTTGACAGTGATTCCAATAATGATTTTTGGTGGTAATTGAAACATAATAAGTGCAATAATAAGATTAATATTTATTATTTATTTCTTGCCTTCCATAAGTTAAAATTCCCAAAATTTGCTCTTCCTGTTTGAAAAATTCCATTATAACTTTCTCAGACTACATTAACACAAAAGATACTAATGTATCTGCATATAAACTCTCTTATACATTTATTCTTAGTTTTGAAAAGTTGAAGTTCTGGATAAGTAACTCTCAGTAGAAAAGCAATAGTTAAAAAGAAAATAGTACTTTTGCATCACTAGTGGCTGAACCTACATTTTAACTTCAATACTGAACATGTTCATTTCACATCCATCATGGGTATAATAAAACATAACTCTTTTCACGATCTTTTGTGAAATAATTAGGCATTCATGTCTCACAGATACAAGTCCCTTAATCTGCCTTCCATTCAGAAACAGAAAAATATTCACATCAGGACAAGAATGAGAATGGAATGAACTGTTTGAAAATAGTCACAAATTAGAGTTTCAAGAAATGACTGCTTATCCTTGAGAATAGTTCACTGTATCAATTAATTCAAAAAGAACCTCAATACTTTCAAACTCACTTCTCATTCATACCATTATCTTAAACACCATGATGCTGTTCGTTATCAATGCATACAACATTTTCACAGTTTCCATCTTTTCCAGTGAAGAATCCTCCACCAATAAAAAACTGTAACTCTGTTATGGGTTTTTGATCATTGTTCCCCAGTCCATACTTTCATATTTCCTTTGCGACAAGGTTTCCTTCAATTTCTCTCATTGCCTTCAATTTCTCTTATGACTCATGTGTGCTTTCAAAGAAGATTTGTTTTTCAACAAAATTTCCTCTAATATCAAAATATATGCCGCTATCCCTTCTCTGTAGTGTTCCTCCAGAACTGCTGCAAAGTATTCATCTACAGCTGATTCGCAACTGGCCAAAAAGAGCTGAACAGTGAGGAATTTCTTCAGTTTTGAGAATAAATGGAAACCTGAAGGAGCCAAATCTGGAGAATATGGTGGCTGTTCAAGCACTTGACAGTGCAAATCTCTGTTTCCTCATGGTCAAGACACTTTTGTGGACAGGTCCATTGTCCTGAAGGGAAATGATGTTTTTTCTTCCTCAGGTCAGGTCTGTTTGCACAAATGCTTCTATCCAGTTCTATTACAAGCTGAGAGTTGTATTCTCCAGTTACGGTTTTATCTTTCTCGAGACAGTCAATCAAATAAATTCCTTTCGCATCCCAAAACGCCGATGCCATGATCTTTCCAGCCAATGGCACCTTCCTTGCCTTCTTCGGAGCTGTCCACTGCATAGACTCCTGTTTGGATCTTGGTGTGTAATGGTGAAACCATGTTTTATCTGCTGTCATGTGTCAATGCAAAAGTCACTTCTGCTTTCCTTAAAATGCACCAAGCACTTTTTTTGAATGTCTCATGTAAATGTCTTTGTGATCCACAGAGAGCAGCCGGCCGCTGTGGCCGAATGGTTCTAGGTGCTTCAATCTGGAACCGCGCTGCTGCTACGGTCGCAGGCTCGAATCCTGCCTCGGGTATAGATGTGTGTGATGTCATTAGGTTAGTTAGGTTTAAATAGTTCTAAGTCTAGGGGACTGATGACCTCAGATGTTAAGTCCCATAGTGCTCAGAGCCATTTGAACCACAGAGAGCAAATGTGATGTTCTCCTTGTGCAAAGCTTTCTCATGTTCAATTCCTGGTGCATGATGTGACCAATATGTTCCTTTCATATCCCTAGCACATTAGCAATTTCACGCACCTTTATACGTCAATCTTCCAAAGTCATCTCATGCTCTCTGTCGATAATTTCTGCTGTGCTTGCACTTCTTCAACGTCCTTCAGATGGATCATTTCGGATGCTTTCACCCGTGTTTAAACTCGGCCGCCCATTTCTTCAGTGTGATAATTAAAGTTCGAGAGCTGCCATACATGTTTACAAATTACAAATGAATTTCGGTGTTAAACCTTCTTTTACATAGAATTTAATGTAAATCTGCGTGTAGTGGCTAGGGCCTCCCGCCGGATAGACCGTTCACCTGGTGCAATTCTTTTGAGTTGACGCCACTTTGGCGACTTGCGTGTCAATGGGGATGAGATGATGGTGATTAGGACAACACAACACCCAGTCCCTGAGCGGAGAAAATCTCCGAGCCAGCCAGAAATCGAACCCGAGCCGTTAGGATTGACATTCCATAGCACTGACCATTCAGCTACCGGGGTAGACACAGAATTTAATCACTGCACAATACTTGATTTATTTTTCCATTTCCAAAACCACGTGCACCACAGCTGCTTCAGATGACTGCCGATAGTCAACTGCGACTTGGAATTACTTGCAATTTTACGTGGCATCTCCTGACATGTGTACCAACGTCAGGGGAAATTCGTGCGAGTAGTGCTGCAATCTCTTGGTGAGGATGAGAACTTTTCAGACAGCCCTCATATCTAGCATGCGATTTGCTGCTTCACTGTGAAATCAATGTTCCAAGAAAATGCTGCTCCGGGCACAAATATATTTAAATCCCAGAAATGAGAACTTAAAAGAAAGCAGCATTCTAAACTTCACTTTACTGAGATTGTTCTTCAAAATGGTCCATATGTGTTGAAACCATTTGATTCTCTACAGATTACATGATGAAAACTGACAAGCTAATACAAAGAAAGAATATACAAAAATGCTGTTACCAGCTGCTGGTTAAGATCTGGCAGCACGCAAAACAGTTATCCTTTATACAATTAACATAACAAGTAAATATTGAGTTGCACTTTCAAGTATTTGATACAACTGGTATCATCAGGCCTGAGTTGTGTTTATAAACAACAAACTATTTTGTTCTTGGAATCATGGTTAAGTCTATTAATGAAATGTAACTGAGCACATAAATGCCTTTCTGTAGAATTTTCTCAACCCTGTAGTGTGTAGATCCTTCCTGGAGAATGCTAGAGGGGCGAGGCCATGCATAGTTATCTGAGTGGCTTGTAGTATCTGTTGTAGCAACTTTTGTTTACTTCTTTAATTCTTTGGAATTGATAAATATGCTCTGACAAGAAGTTATTGTAAATTGAAATGTACATCAGTTTTTACCATCAATGAAAACAGAATCAATTATTATATGAAGAATGTATAACCAAATGAGAGTAAAACGTGTACTCATATAATTGGAATCGAATAATGTAACGTAATTGTAATTTAACAAAATGTACTAAAACAAAACGATAGGCAATGAAAAAATATATATAGTAAGGGGAGAGAACATCTTACAGACTATAATGTATATAAGTGATGATAATGGCATGTCAGCAAATGAATAGGATAAGTGTGCTTTGTAATTGTATTTGAATTTGTATTTTTTTATGTTATGTTTATAGTATGTGGAAAGGACACTACAGAGACTTTATGGAACACAACTGTATGAAAGATGCTCAAAAACAAAGCGCAAAAATATTTGAATGCTGGTTGCAACTGTGCATGTGATATGTGTGGGTGTGTGCGTAATAAACAAACGACGGCAATACTTCGTGTAACATGAATTTTCTGTGCTAGACAACATCATAAAAGCGGTAAGGAACTCACCTTGTGGCTGGATGTTGGATGTACTGGTGTCCCAACTGAATAAGTGAGAGCAATGAGCTGAAATAAATTCCTTGGACCGCTGATTTGGAAAACACTTGTCACTGCATCGAAGATTTCATGAAGGATCATGCCGCTGAACATGAGCTTCACAAATCTGTGTAGTGAAAGAAACTATAAACACAAGACACAGACACTCTGGCCTTGTACTAAACATGTGTGCCCAAACTGGACGATAATGGACATAGCGCTACACACATGTGCTTTGCAAGCTAAACACTGTGCAGATGCTGACTGACAAAAATGGGACTATGTGGTTACAGTAAGAACTTTGTTAGGAGAGAAAGCTTATGTATGTATGTGTTAAAAGAAGCTGACATTCCCATATAAATTGCTAACCATTCAGGATAACTCCAATGGCCGAAAATAAAGGCTATACCCATACTGGTCAGGATTATCAACCCTTAAAAAGGGAAATAAGTTCAGACACTGGGCACCTTTGTATGACATCGGTGAACAGAATGATAAATCATATTTTTTTAAAATTTCATTCGCTTCTTTCTACATGTGTAAACTATATAAAAACTGAATGACTTATAGACCAAGGCAAAGATAAATTAATGACTTGTTTGCGACAACAGTAGTGTTTTGATACATCTGCATGAAAAAAAGGAAGAAGAAATTTGCTCTTCAATTTATTAATTCCTGTATCTTCACCTGTTTGTTTATATAAGAGGTAGAGGGCAGACGTATGATTAGATCTGTCATACCAGTAGCGCTTAAAAATGTGTATTCGACCATACATTAAAAAGTGTTACAAAAGGTTATTATGCAAGCAAAGTTTATTCATACATTCACAATGTCTACACCCGTCTGTTCATTGCTTCGCCCGCTGCCGAGATCCTGCATCAGGAGGTTCTCAACAGACAAGAGGATTATGTGTGAGCAGTGGAGGAGCGGTCCTGCATCGGCATTGTTATAATCAGGACTACGCACAATGGAATTAACGTGAAGCAGTACGTAACTCCAATTATGAATATTGATCTAAATGTATTGATATTGAAGGTCTGTTGAGAATGGTACCAGTTAAAGTTCACCCAGAATATGTGTACAGATTTATAAATTACCTTCCAATTTCTTTAAACCATTCTTTCCAATCATTTTTTTTCCAATTATTCAAGCAGCAATTATTAACCAGTTTCCATTATTTGCCCACCCGCATATGCCACTATTCACAGTGCAGCAGTAAACCTAGAAAAGGTAAATCTCTTTAGGGAACTGTCCATGCTATAAATTATTAGGTTTAGTAAACAAAGCAAATCACTGCCAGGTACTTTGAAGTGTAATGTCATAATGTTAGGCAGACTTTTTGCTTGTATGTTTCAGGTATAGCTGTGGTTTGTGTGTGTTCTTTGCAGTACATCTTTTAGTTATTGTTGGTTGTGCCTGGTAGTGTTTTGTTTACTACAGCTATGCAATCTGGTGGAGTATCAAAGATCCTGATAGAGCCATTCTGCTTTGACCATTTTCATCACCATCGGCACTTTGCTAACGCTGTTTTTTTTCTTTTCTTTATTGTTATTTCACACCTTACATAAGGTGGGCTGGCAGCAGCACAGTAGGTCGCTCTTCAGCCACAGGTATTACAAGAGAAAAACAATGGAGACACAGAATGAACTAAACATAATGGGGGACAAAAAACAGTAGACACAGTAACGAAAAAACACGAAGCCGTTCACACGCGAAGAAAACCAAAGAAACTGTTAGCACTGAACACGGACACTGATGATGGAGATGACACGTGAACGATGGAGCGTGGGCGGCGAAACACTGAAGCACAAACACGATGGCACACACACAAAACCGGGTGGCAATGTTCGCAGGCATGCGAATGTCCACTTAACGTGTGCGAGTCCGGGTATCTGCCAAGAGGGGTAAAAACGTGCGGGGGGGGGGGGGGGGGGGGGAGGGGGGGGAAGGAGAGGGGAGAGTGGAGATGCCAATGGCAGAAGGAGATGGGGGAAGGAATGAAGGTATGGGGTGTAGGGGAAGCCCGGGGGGAGGGGGAGGGAGGAAGGGAGGAGGGAGAGAAGGGAGAGACGGTGCCCTGAGGAAAAAACACAGGAAGGGAGGGGAGGATCAAAGTTGATAGGAGGGGTAGATGGAGGGCATCATCAGGGAGGGGAAGCTGGCAGAAGCCACCTTTGGAGAGGGTAAGGAGGGTGGAGAGATGGAGAGCAGGTGGGACGTGGAAATACAGGTGCGGCAGCAGACGGTGCTGTCGTGCCATGACAGGTATTTAGACGAGGGCGTCGAGATGGGAGAAGGTGAAATGGGCCTGATTATGGGAGTAGGTGGCATACATGTTGAGGTGGAAGATGGATCGGGTGGCGAGGGATATCTCCTGGAGGGTATGGGGGTGCTGGAATGGGTGGACGTTCTGGAGGACGATGGTTAGGAAGCTGAAGATGTCCTCAGCGTTGGGGGGGAGGAGGGGGGACGAAGGGAATAGCCAGGAGGGGTGGGGGCGTCCAGAGGACGGACAGGGATGGTGAGTTCCGGAGTGGCGGGCAGGGGGGGGAGCGGGGGGGGGAGGGCCTTACGTTTTTGGGAGTAGGTTGGATGTGGGAGGCTACAGGTGTTTCAGGAGGGAGTGGACTGTAGGTTGGAGCACTGCCGGAGGAAGTGCACCTGTTTACAGTGCGCGCAGACAGGGGCCTCGTAGCACTCAGATGTAGGATGTGCGTTATAGCGCAGATACCTCTGGCAGTGGAGGGATTGAGGAGGGGAAAGGGAGGGGTCGACCTTGTAGCGCTGGTTGAAGAGGAGGGCACCCTCCTTCAGGAGACAGTCGATGGAGGCGGCATGTTCTGAGAACACCCGCATAAGGCGGGTGGGGCCGGTGGGGTTGAAGATGCGGCTGACTGCCCGTATTTGTAAGTATTGGTGCGCCTTAAACTCCACCAACACCTCCTCCTCTGTGATCGTTGGACTAAGCCGAGTGATCACAGTTAACACTGGTTATGGTGACACATTTTATGTGTAAGGCAGCCAGAGGTTTGGATGAAGTCGGAAAGTGATATTCTGGCTGTGAGTGCACAGTGCCCCATATCAGTTAAGAAGAGTGCATTCGGCATGCACTACTATAGTCAACTTTTGCCAATCTACACAACCCTGCCCTCCGACATGCCACAGAACAGTTTGTTGTTACACACATACGTCAACAAGTATCATAGCATCACCTACAACATCTGTTGTCCAACAGAAATACTATTTATGTGGTTACCTCTTTTGCTGTAAGGGTGGCCGATCTGTTTCTTACACGATGTGGGGTGCCGTCAATGAGAGTGTGACAGTTCTTTCTATATTACTGGTACAGAACAGAAAATAAAGATATTTTATTCTTATTTTTCATCAGTCAAAATTATTTGTGAAGTCCCCAGTAGATGGGAATTAAAATTTTCAACAGACTGAAAGATGAGGACATTCTCAACATTAAACTCCGTCTACCGAAAAAGAAACCAAATGAGACTCTTGATACCAAAATGTTACCATTCAATGCATGAGTTCATGAAGGATAAACTGCTAAATCAAGCAGGATGTTATTGGTCAGTAGCCTTACTATGTAAATACAACCCTTTATTAGGAAAAAGAATTATCAGTTTCAGAATACTGCTCCATATCATTATTTATACTTTTACATGAGTGAATTATTTTTATATGCTCCTGGACCATAATAAGATAATTAATAAATATATGTATTAGACAAATAAACCACTGTTCAGAGCACCATCAGATATTTGGTGATCTTTCTCCAGATCATGCTAATGCAAAAGCATAATTCTGTGTGGTGCAATATTGCAGAACATGGCAGAAAAAACTGAAACTTCCCAAATAGAAAACAGTAATTTGTCTTTAAATGTAGATTAATTAGCTAGACTTAGATTGAAACAATGTTCATGTATTTAATTTTTTGCTAATATTGTGCTTATGTTATCTTAGACCTGTCCAGTCTGTCCTGTGTTAAATTTGGATCAGGAAGTTAGTACACAGCAGAGCCTGCCAGAGGCTGCATCACACCATTGGCTGCATTATGGAATTCCACAGCAGCAGACTCAATGATGAAATTAAACTGTACACGGGCAGCAAAATGATAAAACAGAAAACAACAATTTTGTGTAAAATTCCTTGGTTTAACCATTCAACGCAATCTGAAATGGGACATGCATGTTAGCTTTTTAGTATATAAGCTATCTATTAGTGAGTTTTGCAAAGATACTGTTGCCCTAAATACTGTATACCATGATTAATTTTTCTTGTACCTGAACTTTGAAATTATAATTTGGGTATGATAGCTATGCACATGTACAGGCATGCGTAGAGGCCCGAGTATTATTACACATATGTTTCAATACATTTATATCTAGATGGTATCTATGGTTAATAAGAAGATGGAATTTAGGACGAACTGTCAAATTCCTGTGCACAGTATTGGAAGCAAAAATAATTTCCATATAGATTATGCGTCATTGCCTGGCCATCAGAATGGAGTTTTATATTCACACATGAAATTGGATGCCCCCAAATATTTGAGACTGAAGTAAAAAGACTACGGTACCAGTCACTCCTCCCACAGTTTTCCATAATAGCTGGACTTAGGTACACTGTCATCATCGTCGTCATCATCATCGTCATCGTGATCATCATCATCATCATCATTGTTGTTGTGGGGGCTTCAGTTTGAAGACTGGTTTGGTGAAACTCTCCATGCTACTCTATTCTGGCAAGACTCTTCATCTCCGAGTAACTACTGCAATATACATCATCTGAATCTGCTTACTGTGTTCATCTTGTGGGGTCCGTCTATTATTTTTTTCCCCTCACACTTCCCTTCAATACCAAATTGGTGATCCCTTGATGTCTCAGAATGTATCGTACCAACCAACCCCTTCTTCTAAGCAGGTTGTGCCACGAGTTTCATTTCTCCTCAGTTCTATTCAGTACCTCCTCAGTTACATGACCTACCCTTCTAATCTTCTGCACTTTCTGTAGCACAACATTTCAAAAGCTTTTGTCTTCTTGTCTAAACTATTTATCACCCCTGTTTCAATTCCATACATGCCTACATTCCATACAAATACTTTCAGAAAAGGATTCCTGACAAGTCTGTACTCAATACTAAATTTTCTTCTTCAAAACTGGTTTTCTTGCCATTGCTAATCTACATTTTATATCCTCTCTACTTCTACCATCATTACTTATTTTGCTCCCCAAATAACAAATCTCGTCTACTACTCTAAGCGTCTCATTTCCTAATCTAATTCCCTCAGCATCACCTGATTTAATTCACCTACATCCAGTTATCCTCATTTTGGTTTATGTCCTCCTTTCAAGACACTGTCCATTCCAAGCAACTGCTCTTCCAGGTCCTTTACTGTCTCCAACAGAATTACAGTGTCATGGGCAAACATCAAAGTTTGTATTTCTTCTCCATGGATTTTAATTCCTACTCCAAAATTTTCTTTTGTTTCCTTTACTGCTTGCTCAATATACAGATTGAATAACATTGGGGAGAGGCTACAACCCTGTCTCACTCTCTTCTCAGCCACTGCTTCCCTTTCATGCCCCTTGACTCAAAACTGCCATCTGCTTTCTGTACAAATTGTAAGTAGTCTTTTGCTCCTTGTATTTTAGTTCATAACCAATAAATAGTGGTCATAGTCCATATCTGCCCCTAGAAATGTCTTACAATTATGTAATCAGTGTGAAACCTTTTGGTGTCTGTAGGTCTCTTCCACCTGTTCACCGTTCTTAAACCGAGTGTTAGCTACAATTAAAATATGCTCAGTGCAAAATTCTACCACGAGGCCTCCTCTTCCATTCCTTTCCTCCAGTCCATATTTTCTTTTTCTGCAATGGAATTCCAGTCCCCCATGACAATTGAATTTTTGTCTCCCTTAACCCTTTCGTGGGCAAAATTATTGAGCAGTTTTTTTTTTAATGAACGGAGAGCAGGTAGTAGTTAACAGATAGATATATTTATCATACAGAATATCATATTTGCTCCAACTGTGAAAGTGAGGTCACACAACAAGGTGGGAAGTATTCTTCCTACTGCCCTTCCTTGGAGTTAAATGACAAAAAAAACTTTTTCAATATATGTCATATTTATTTGATAAATTTACTTCTCTTGTTACAATGATGGTTCACAATTACTTGCCATGAAAGTTTCTGAAACATGGGTCTATGCAAAGTGGTATTTGACAATATGTACAAACACAGCAAGTGCTCTTTTCGGCACATCCAGTAGGTTTCTCCTAGAATGGGTTGATGCTCCCCAACAGCCACATGACGAAAATCTTCAGGAACTTTACCCCTTTTTGCCAGGAAGACAGGTTTTTATCCACAACTTTTTTGAGATGAGAAGCCAGCGATCAATTGTCTGGCTAGATGGATCCTGTATGTGAGCTGATCATGCTGTCCACTTTCTCTGTTACGTATTTTCCTCAGGATAAAACTGTTCACTGCAACAATGTCCATCAGGAAATAAAATATTCTGTGCCACCATTTTACAGAACGTCTGCCAATAGCATACCTTTCTCGTAATTGGTCAAACTTATTGACACCACCCATTATTTTGTTGTATTCTGCCACAACTTCAGGACAAGAAATCTCTGTACTAGTACCATCCTTGTTTTTCCTTTTCACTGTGGTTGTTTCTCATGGGTTATGAATTGAGGACAGGAAAGTGACTGGACGGTTATCCATCCATTTTACTGCAGAAATGGCTCCTTTTGTTTCAAACCGGAATTCTCCTCGTTCCAATTTTACGTTTCCCTTCATAAATTTGGGTACCCTATACTATAGCTTTGAGGAAAAAATCACAAAATGTCACGCAAACAGCACTGAAAGGCTGCTCCACAGAGCAACACTCAGCTATACAATGCCTCTGCGCGAAGGTACAGCAAAAACGGCGAGAACTCCCGATTGGAAGTCGTACCCTATACTGTTCACTAGAAGGTAGCACCATATGGAGGTGGGGACTGTGAATCCCACGGGATTAGGAGTGAGTTCATTGTCGTGGGAAGCATGTTTCCCATGGCTCACGAAAGGGTTAACTATCTGAATAATTTCTTTTATCTCCTCATACATTTCCTCAATCTCCTCCTCATCTGTGGAGCTAGTTGGCATATAAACTTGGCAGGTGTGGGCTTTGCGTCTATCTCGGCTGCTGTTTTTAGCAGCTAGTATTTTTAATTATGCAGCATTAGGTTGTGCCCATATGTAGACAGCTAATTGTGTTTGGTGTTCCATCACATAACTTCTTCACTTGAAGATTTACAGAAACATAGCAGCCGAATAATAGTGCGAGAGGACCAGGAGTGGTGGAGGGATCAGGACTATAGGGCAAGTGCCTACGTGTCTCCCACTCGATGAGGCTGGCCTTCCAGATCGACCGGCATCTTGTGTCAAATCGAGACCGGCACAGAACGCTGCACGCTGTTCCACACTGGTGTTTTTCGACAGACCTACCCTGTACACATTCTTCATTCTCTGATGGATGTCTGCATGTGTTTGCCCTCCAGCAGCCAAGAAAAGAGCAGCATCATGTCGGTCCTGTCTGTACGAATTTTGTAATAACATCACCATAATTCACATTCAGCGGTAATTCTGACATTGCGGTTATTACCGGAAGCAAGACTAAAGAAAAATCAAGACAGGTTCGTAGGATTTGTCGACCAGGAAAAAACGTTCGACAATGTAAAACGGTGCAAGATGTACAAAATTCTGAGAAAAGTAGGGGTACGCTATACGGAGAGACAGTCATATACAATATGTACAACAGCCAAGAGGGAATAATAGGAGTGGACGACCAAGAACGAAGTGCTCGTATTTAAAAGGGTGTAAGACGAGGATGTATGCTTTTGCCCCTACTGTTCAATTTGTACATCAAGGAAGGAATAATGGAAATAAAAGAAAGGTTCAGAAGTGCAATTAAAATTCAAGGTGAAAGGATATGAATGATACGATTTGCAGACGACATTGCTATCCTGATTGAAAGCGAAGAAGAATTACATGATCTGCTGAATGAAATGAACAATCTGAGTACAGAGTACGGATTGACAGTAAATCGAAGAAAGACGAAGGTAATGAGAAGTAGTAGAAATGAGAACAGCGAGAAACTTAACATCAGGATTGATGGTCACGAAGTCAATGAAGTTAAGGAATTCTGCTACCTAGGCAGTAAAATAACCAATGACGGACGGAGCAAGGAGGACATCAAAAGTAGACTCGCTATGGCAAAAAAGGCATTTCTGGCCAAGAGAAGTCTACTAATATCAAATACCGGCCTTAATTTGAGGAAGAAATTTCTGAGGATGTACGTCTGGAGTACAGCATTGTATGGTAGTGAAACATGGACTGTGGGAAAACCGGAACAGAAGAGAATCGAAGCATTTGAGATGTGATGCTATAGACGAACGTTGAAAATTAGGTGGACTGATAAGGTAAGGAATGAGGAGGTTCTGCACAGAATCAGAGAGGAAAGGAATATGTGGAAAACACTGATAAGAAGAAGGGACAGAATGATAGGACACCTATTAAGACATGATAGAATGACTTCCATGGTACTAGAGGGAGCTTGAAAGGGCAAAAACTGTAGAGGATGACAGAGATTGGAATACACCCAGCAAATAATCGAGGACCTAGGTTGCAGGTGCTTCTCTGAGATGAAGAGGTTAGCACAGGAGAGGAATTTGTGGTGGGCCCCATCAAACCAGTCAGAAAACTGATGACCAAAACATAAAAAATCACATTTCCATACAAGTGTCAGAAAGACACAAAATTCACACTTATATCATTCCTACAGGTCTGTGCTTTTATACTCACCCTGGTGTCACACTGCATCACAGCAACACGGTGAAATTTAAACTTTTTGAGCTGCCCTTTTAGCTTACCTCCTGCTAGTATGAAACCCCCCCCCCCCCCCCCTACAACCCATGAGATATAAATCCATTTCCTTTCTTTTTTAGTTAGGGTAGAGACCCTGCTCAGCAAGTGACATTCTGTTAATGGAGCAAATGGTGCAATTCATAACTCACACAACAACTGCACTGTTGCAGCAAAAGTTTCTGCTGTAAACAGACATCTATCTGCAGACAGCAGAAGTGCTGTAGATGGAATTTTTCCAGAAACACTGAAGACAAGCAGGGTGTACCAGTGTACAAGAAAGAGGATAAGGATGACACCAACAGTTACAGGCCGGTTTCACTGATATTAGATTTCTCAAAAATCCTGGAAATGTTTATGCATAATAGACTAGTTGATTATCTGGCTAAATACAACATTCCCATACCATCACAGCACGGTTTCAAAAAGAGTAGATCTATGGAATCACCAATTGCCAGTCTGACAGAATGCATTATACAGTCCTTAGATGAACAACAAGTTGTATCTGCAGTGTTTCTGCACCTCTCCAAATCATTTGAGACTGTTGTTGTTGTTGTGGTCTTCAGTCCTGAGACTGGTTTGATGCAGCTCTCCATGCTACTCTATCCTGTACAAGCTTCTTCATCTCCCAGTACCTACTGTAACCTACATCCTTCTGAATCTGCTTAGTGTATTCATCTCTTGGTCTCCCTCTACGATTTTTACCCTCCGCGCTGCCCTCCAATGCTAAATTTGTGATCCCTTGATGCCTCAGAACATGTCCTACCAACCGGTCCCTTCTTCTTGTCAAGTTGCACCACAAACTCGTCTTCTCCCTAATTCTATTCAATACATCCTCATTAGTTGTGTGATTTACCCATCTAATCTTCAGCATTCTTCTGCAGCACCACATTTCGAAAGCTTCTATTCTCTTGCTGTCCAAACTATTTATCATCCACATTTCACTTCCATACATGGCTACACTCCACACAAATACTTTCAGAAATGACTTACTGACACTTAAATCAATACTCGATGTTAACAAATTCCTCTTCTTCAGAAACGCTTTCCTTGCCATTGCCAGTCTACATTTTATATCCTCTCTACTTTGACCACCATCAGTAATTTTGCTCCCCAAATAGAAAAACTCCTTTACTATTTTAATTAAGTGTCTCATTTCCTAACCTAATTCCCTCAGCATCACCCGACTTAATTTGACTCCATTCCATTATCCTTGTTTTGCTTTTGTCGATGTTCATCTTATACCCTCCTTTCAAGACACTGTCCATTCCGTTCAACTGCTCTTCCAAGTCCCGGAGAACCTCAAAGTTTATTTCTTCTCCCTGGATTTTAATTCCTACTCTGAATTTTTCTTTTGTTTCCTTTACTGCTTGCTCAATATACAGATTGAATAACATTGGGGAGAGTCTACAACCATGTCTCATTCACTTCCCAACCACTGCTTCCCTTTCATGCCCCTCGACTCTTATAACTGACATCTGGTTCCTGTAGAAATTGTAAATAGCCTTTCGCGCCCTGTATTTTACCTCTGCCACCTTTAGAATTTGAAAGAGAGTATTCCACTCAACATTGTCAAAAGGTTTCTCTAAGTCTACAAATGCTAGAAACGTAGGTTTGCTTTTCCTTAATCTATTCTCTTAAGATAAGTCATAGGGTCAGTATTGCCTCATGAATCCAACATTTCTACGGAATCCAAACTTATCTTCCCCAAGGTCGGCTTCTACCAATTTTTCCACTCGTCTGTAGAGAATTCACGTTAGTATTTTGCACCTGTGACTTATTAAACTGATAGTTCGGTAATTTTCACATCTGTCAACACCTGCTTTCTTTAGGATTGGAATTATTATATTCTTCTTGAAGTCTGAGGGTATTTCGCCTGTCTCATGCATCTTGCTCACCAGATGGTAGAGTTTTGTCAGGACTGGCTCTCCCAAGGCTGTTAGTAGTTCTAATGGAATGTTGTCTACTCCTGGGGCCTTGTTTCGACTCAGGTCTTTCAGTGCTCCGTCAAACTCTTCACGCAGTTTCATATCTCCCATTTCATCTACATCCTCTTCCATTTCCATAATATAGTCCTCAGGTACATTGCCCTTCTATATACTCCTTCCACATTTCTGCTTTCCCTTTTTTGCTTAGAACTGGGTTTCCATCTGTGCTCTTGATATTCATACAAGTGGTTCTCTTTTCTCCAAAGGTCTCTCTAACTTTCCTGTAGGCAGTATCTATCTTACCCCTAGTGAGATAAGCCTCTACATCCTTACATTTGTCCTCTAGCAATCCCTGCTTAGCAGTTTTACACTTCCTGAGATCGACAGGAAGTGCATTTGAGACTACTGACCATGAAATACTGATAACAAAATTGGAAAACTATGGTATTTGAGGGCAAGCAGGGACATCGATAGTATCATACCTATGCAACAGGAAGCAATATGTACCAATAGGGGATGCATATTAGTCAGAAACCAAAACCATCAAATATGGAATGCCGCAGGTATCGTTAGTGGGGCCATTGCTGTTTAATCTGTCTGTTAATGACATAGATGCTGAAGAGAAAGAGAAGAAAATATTATATGCAGATGACATGGCAATACTCAGCAATGACCAAACTATGGCATAGTGTGAGAGGATACATACCTGCAAACACCACAGATCAATGGCTTCTGGAAAACGAACTTATCAACCTAAAAAAAAAAATGTATGCCGTGTTCACAAAGAAAGAGAAGGATGAGCACATGAACCTAGAGGTGGGTGAAATGAGACTAGAAGAAGTAAAATCCACTAGATTCTTAGGTATTACAGTGGATAACAACCTGAAATGGAAACAACATATTAACACTGCCTGTAAAAAACTCAGGTCTGTCACATTTATAATGAGGCAGCTACAGACAAACAGCTTCTGTGCACAGAATTCCAAGGACTCTTCAAACCATACCTGCAGTATGGAGTGGAAGTGTGGGGAAACTCAAACATTCACGAAATAAAAAGGCTGTTCAAATTTAAAAAAGGCAGGCAGGCAGAATCATATTAAGAAGAAAGACTTCTGAAACATGCAGAAACTGCTTCAAAAGACTAGGCATCTTAACTTATTCCTCATTTTACATACATAAAACTGTGTGTCACAAAAGATGGTGCAGAGGAAGAATGACATACAAAGCATACCCCACTGACTGACAATGCTTGAAAAAGGACCCCTGTACTGAGGTACCAAATTACTAAGAAGTCTGCCTAAAACACTGCGTGACAATGTACACGGTACTAAGTTTTTGAAGAACCTAAAAGACTATCTGGTGAAAAGGAACTTTACAGTGTTGGTGAGAACTGCCCACATTTAAGTTGTAAATATTGTTAATTATAATCAGTGACGTTAGTATTTATTTTATTTATTTGCATTTTATGGCCTTCATTGGACCACTCTAGCCAACTTTATACAAAGAAGTTTCCAGTTTTCCGTCAGCCCAGTACTTCTTCATTCTCTCGGATCTTATCCTTCTTTCTTCATCGGAAATCACCCTTCCTATTGTCTATTTGTTGATTCTCATTTGCAGTCTGGTTTGTTTGTCTGTGAGTTTCCTGGTTTTGTCAGTTTTGTTTCTTAGGTCTTCCAAAGTAATCCGTAACTCCTCCATATCTTCTTTGATTTCTGTAATCCACTTAATGCTGTACTTACTATTCCACAATTTTTGTGTTACTCTCCTGATGATACTGTTCTCTGGTGTTCTGATTAGATGCAAAAGTGTGTTTCTTCCTGATTGTACTCATTACTGGTTCTGTTTCCTTGTAGTCTGTTTCATTTGTAGCTACTCTCCAGTGTCAATCTTTCTGGTACGATTTGTTTATGCACGTTCTGATGATTCTTCTCTCTCTTTTGAGTATTTTGTCTATTTGTGCAGTGTTAGTTGTTTTTAAGACGGTTTCACTTGTGTATGTTATTTCTGGTTGAGTGACTTGTAGTGTTTTAATTTTGTTGCTATTGACAGGCTCTTTTTGCTGTAGGTGTTCTTGGTGGTATACTGTGCTCTAGTCAATTCGTTTATTCTGTTATGCCATGTCAGCTTTTCATCAAGGTTATACGTTATGATTTCTCCCAGATATTTAAATTTAACTACAATTTTGAATTCTTGGGTTCCTATGGCAATTTTGTTTATGAGTGGTGGGTCAGTTAATATGATATCAGGTGTGCCGCAGGGGAGTGTCGTAGGACCGTTGCTATTCACAATATACATTAATAACCTTGTGGATGACATTGGAAGTTGACTGAGGCTTTTTGCGGATGATGCTGTGGTATATTGAGAGGTTGTAACAATGGAAAATTGTACTGAAATGCAGGAGGTTCTGCAGCGAATTGACGCATGGTGCAGGGCATGGCAATTGAATCTCAATGTAGACAAGTGTAATGTGCTGCGAATACATAGAAAGAAAGATCCCTTATCATTTAGTTACAGTATAGCAGGTTAACAACTGGAAGCAGTTAATTCCATAAATTATCTGGGAGTACACATTAGGAGTGATTTAAAATGGAATGATCATATAAAGTTGATGGTTGATAAAGCAGATGCCAGACTGAGATTCATTGGAAGAATCCTAAGGAAATGCAATCCGAAAACAAAGGAAGTAGGTTACAGTACGCTCGTTTGCCCACTGCTTGAATACTGCCCAGCAGTGTGGGATCTGTACCAGATAGGGTTGATAGAAGAGACAGAGAAGATCCAATGGAGAGCAGCGCGCTCCGTTATAGGATCATTTAGTAATCGCAAAAGCGTTGCGGAGATGATAGGTAAACTCCAGTGGAAGACTCTGCAGGAGAGACGCTCAGTAGCTCGGTACGGGCTTTTGTTGAAGTTTCAAGAACATACCTTCACTGAGGAGTCAAGCAGTATATTGCTCCCTCCTACGTATATCTGGCGAAGAGACCGTGAGGATAAAATCAGAGAGATTAGAGCCCACACAGAGGCATACCGACAATCCTTCTTTCCACGAACAATACGAGACTGGAATAGAACCTATAGAGGTACTCGAGGTACCCTCCACCACACACCGTCAGGTGGCTTGCGGAGTATGGATGTAGATGTAGATGTAGAAGACTGCTTCTTCAAAGCATATTCCAAGACTAAATTTCTGTGCTATTTCCTGCAGTGAGATAACTTGTTTGGTTTCCTGAATACTGTTGGACAAGAGAGCAAAGTCATCAGCCAATCCTAGAAAATTTAAACTTATTTTGTCTTTAGGTCTTCCAATTTGGATGTTCTTTAGGTTAATCTCGTACCATTCCCTCATGATGTATTCTAAAGCACAGTTCAACAGCAGGGGTGCCAAGCAATCTCCTTGTCTTAAACCTGTTTTTATGATGAACGGCTCAGAGAGTTCCCCCCTGAACTTGAGTTTCGATACAGTGTTGGTTAAGGTGAGTTCTATCAATTTGGTTAATTTTGTATGGAGCCCAAAATTTCTTAAGATTTTTAACACTGAAGATCTATGGATACAGTCATATGCTTTTTTTAAAGTCCACAAAAGTTATTACAAGAGGTTTATTTCATATCTTGTAATATGCTATGGCTAATTTTAAAGTGATGATCTGTTCTGCACAGCTTCTCCAAGGTCTGAAGCCTCCTTGGTATTCACCTAATTCTTCCTCTAGTTGCTCTTTGATCCTCTTGTATAGGATTCTGGAGAAAATCTTGTATGTGCAGTCCAAAAGAGAGAGGATGATGATGATGATGATGATGATGATGATGATGATGAGGTCCCATACTCCGAGGAGCGTAGGGGACGATGCAGGAGACCCGCATCGCTGACTAGGCAAGGTCCTAGCGGAGGTGGTTTGCTATTGCCTTCCTCCGACCGTAATGGGGATGAATGATGATGAAGATGACACAACACCCAGTCATCTCGAGGCAGGGAAAATCCCTAACCCCGCCAGGAATCGAACCTGGGACCCCGTGTGCGGGAAGCAAGAATACTACCGCAAGACCATGAGCTACGGACAAAAGAGAGATACCTCTGTAATTCTTTGGGTTGCTTTTATCTCCTTTTTTTGGATTGGGTGGATTATGGCTGTGGTCCGATGTTTAGGAAACTTTTCTGTTATCCAGATATTTGTTAGGGCTATGTATAAGGACGTTCAAACTGTATCACTGCCACATTTCTGCAAAAACTTGGTGTTCTCCACGTGCCTTATAATTTTTCCATCTCTCAGAGTGCTGCTTCCACTTCTTGGATTGTTGGAGGATTTATGAGATCAGATGGAGTCTTGATGGGTGCGTCTGTATTAATTACTAAAAGTTCCTGGGGTTCTTCACAATTCAAAAGTTTACTAAATGCTTTTGCCATGATTTTAGCATTTTCCTTGTCGTCATGTGCCATTTTTCCATCTTCCCTTTCCAGCATTAACGTGGGAGGGGCAAATTTTTGTAATGGTCTTCCAAACATTTTGTAAAAGTCTCTGGAATTGGTTTTACAGTAATTTTCTTCTATGGAGTCGATTACATCTTTCTGTGATTGACTCTTGGTCTGCCTGATAATCTGTGTGAACTTTTTCCTGATTTTTTGAGCTTGGTTGCATTTTCTTCTGTTTTGTGTGTTTGAAAATTTATCCATACATGATGTCTTTCTTCGCGAATTTTGTCACATTCTGAGCTCCACCAGACATGTCTTTTACGTGGGTTCAATGGGGCTAAATTTTCTGCTTGTTGTCTGAGAGTTTGAACCAGTTGTTCTAAATTATCTATCAGTTTTATATTTTGTGTGTCTTCTCTATATTTATCATTTCTAATTATTGGTGGGGATCGAAGTTCCTCTTTCATTTATTGCATTTTGGTTTCTTTTTTACTGGTGTGAACTTAATTTTGATTTTGACAATGTAATGATCTGAACCTGTATCTACCCCTCTTAATACTTTAACATTGTAGATTTCTCTGTGGAAGATTTTGTCCATAAATACATGATCCAGTTGCCATTCTCCTTTTCTCAAATCAGGATGTCTCCAAGTTTTAAGTTTGTTTGGCCTTCTTTTGAGGTATGTGGACTTTGAGATCAGTTTGTGTTCCCTACAGAGTTCAACAAGTCTTTGACCATTCTTATTTGTTTGTTTATGTAGAGCCCATTTTCCAATGATATCCTGGTATTTCTTTTCTCTTCCAAGTTGGACATTTAAGCCCCCTAAGAGGATCTTGACATTGTTAATATTTACTTGGTTTATTGTTTGGTCAACGCAGGGGAGTGTCGTAGGACCATTGCTATTCACAATATACATAAATGACCTTGTCGATAACATTGGAAGTTCACCGAGGCTTTTTGCGGATGATGCTGTGGTATATCGATAGGTTGTAACATTGGAAAATTGTACTGAAATGCAGGAGGATCTGCAGCAAATTGACACATGGTGTAGGGAATGGCAATTGAATCTCAATGTGGACAAGTGTAATGTGCTGCGGATACATAGAAAGAAAGATCCCTTATCATTTAGCTACAATACAGAAGGTCAGCAATTGGAAGCAGTTAATTCCATAAATTATCTGGGAGTATGCATTAGGAGTGTATAACAGAACGTAAGATCGTGTATGTCAGTAATTTCTTCACGTGTAATGTTTTATATAAATATAGCCTTTGACTGCGAGTTTAACAACTAAGAGACAGTTATCTTTGGTCATGCGGAAAGAAGGTCGATCTTTGGTAGAGGGGTTTAAAGGGCTTTGGAGAGGAAGTGTGGGCTGGAGGAGATGGTGATACAGATGTGGTGTAAAACAATGTCTTATTTGATATTTTTGTAGAAGTGTTAAATGTGAATAAATGAATTAAATAGTGATGTGCAAAACTAATGTAACGTTTGCTCTCTAAAAATCAAAATACCACGTCGCCATACAAACCAGTTAGTCTCATCCAAGCACAAAGAAAAACCGCGGGAACATCGCAGTGGAATCACCTCTAGACTTCACGAAGACAACAACGCAACCATCGATATGAGTTAAGTACCAAACTGTTCGTACTTGTTAACGACCTCGGACTATAAATTTGAATCTCCTGTAGTGCCTGAAGTCACCATGTGGACAAAGGAGTAGGACAACTCAAAGAACTGTGGAAATCTTAGGGAAATCTTAGGGAGAGGTCTGTTAAACTTGGGGGCTCATCCGGGATATTACAGTTAAATGTGATGGGACTAATTGCGCTTCGTTTGCGGAACATTACATACTTTATAATTCATAAAACGTGAATAACATTGTACACGTTTCCTGGACCAGAAAAAGTAGTGTGAGAACCAACAAAGTGCTGGCTTATCGGGGAGGTGGACCTGTGATCGACGTTGTGGTGTGAAAAGATAAGTATAATTCTGCTTTGTTTTAAACTTTTTGTCAAAACTGTATCCAAACATGTGGTGTCATCATGACGCTATCAGAAGAAATTAAAAAGGAAGTTGGAGAAATGTTAGACTCGAACGTGTGTGGTGTAAGTGATGATCCAGATGACTCACAAACCGAAAGAAAACCGGATCAACAGGACTGGGTAAGTTTACTCTTTGCCAGAATGGGACAAATGCAGTCCGAATTAACAAGGGCAATGAACTCAAATAGTGAATTCCTAGAATCGAAAATAAATGCATCCAGTGAATCGCTGGAAGCAAAAATGAAAAGCAACGGGGATGTACTAAAAGAAGAGATATCAAATTTAAAACTTCAATTAGGAGAAAGTTTGAAGGCGGGAACTCCAAAATTGAAGCTATAGAAAATAAGTTTGTGACCTTAGAAAATAAGTTAGCCACAGTTAGCTCAAGTCAAGGGAAAGAGCTTGAAAGGTTAACTGCAGCTCAAAGAACTGTGGAGGAGAGGGTAGACAAATTAAGTGTAGATACAGAATCAAAAGTTAACTCCTTAGATGCTGAATTAAATAAGATACAAGAGTCTGTAACATGTAATTTAAGTGTAATAGACAAGAACAAGAGATTCACTGAAATGCAAGATAATTTTGTGTCTAGAAATTTATGTATGAATGGTGGAAGTGTGTGGAGTAATTCACCTGTAAAAAGTTTTCCTTGTGATAATTTACACCCTGTAGATTTTTTACAACACTGCTCTGACAACCTTGTTACTGGCATGTCTGATAATCTAAAGATTAAATTTGTCAAAAAATTTCTTGAGGGAGAAGCTTTGTCTTGGGCAAACCAACATTTTGATGAGTGGAAAACGTTTGATGATTTTAAGAAGAGTTTCTTAAATAAGTTTTGGTCTGAGACTGAACAGGGTAGAATAAAAAGTGAATTTTTAAATGGGCCTAGCTTCAGGGGCAGAAACCACTCAATGAAAGACTTTTGCAGGGATCAACTAAGGGAATTGGTGCATCTAGATAAACCCTTCAAAGAAATGACGCAAATTGATGCCCTTAAAAGGAGGTTACCTGAAAGAATACAGTGGGAATTAGTGCATGGACCTGACGACTGTTTAGACCAGTTTCTAAAATATATAGACAAATTAGACAGGGCAATGGAGAGAAATGTGCAACAGTTTAGTAACAGAAACCATTACAGTGGGAGGTGGAATTCTGATTACCGTGGAGAGAACCCTAGAAGGGACGATAGAGATTTTCGGAATGAACACCAATATGATAGAACAAGAGAGTACAATGCTAATTGGAGAGGGAGTAACTGGGAAAGCAATGGTGTAACTAGGAACAACAGATGGGAAGGTAACAACAGAATGAATACAAATTGGAGGAGTGACAATAGAGGTAGACATCCGGAAAACTCGGACCACCTCAATGAGGGTCCACAGCTTTGGGGCGAACAGATTTAAACATAATAGGACCACTAACTTTCACACAAAACCCAATACTGTAAATAACTGTGCCATTAACAAACAGGTTAAAAACCAGGAATACCAAGTGAATTATATAAATTTTGATAAAAAATTTTGGGATGCTATGTGGCACAGTAGACCACCACAAAATAAACATAGGAGAGACCAAAGTTCTGACTCAGTTCTGGATGAGGAGATGTTAAATGATTTTTACAGGTGGGCAAAAAGGGGAGAGCAAGCTAATAATGAAGAGAGTAACAAATGTTTTAGTTCAGAATTGGGGGGGGGGGGGGGGGGTAATAGTGAATCAGCTGATGATAAACCTAAGCAACAGGAAAAAGAATCAACCATAGAAAGTGAAAACAGAGAGAAATAGATGAAACTGGCAGTAAAGTATACCACAGTAGTGATGATGTTAGTATTTTTGATGTGAAAAGTATGTTAAGCAAACCAGTAAGAGAGTACAACGTTTTTATTGAAGTAAATAATGAAGTGTTGGAACTTGTTGATAGTTGTGGTGACGAAGCACAGGAATATGATAAGAATAATGAAGTGACAGCTGAAAATCAATTGCTACATGTCTTTCCTGATGAGCTCATGGTTAATCAAAGTGGTGATAACAAAAGTGAAAATATTGTAAAAGAATTAGATTTGTGTGATATTGTTGAAAGTAAAGGAAGCCAATTCTTAGAATTCCTGTGGAACCAGTATAATGAGAGTTGTAGTAGCAAAGTGTTTTGGTATTGTCTAAGTATAATTAGTAGAGTTTTATGCCCACGCTTGTGGGAGAGTAAAAGAAAGAGTCTGAGTGAAAAGTACATAAAGAGTAGGGAGATATTTTGTGTGCAGCCAAAGTGTAAACTTGACACTAGTAACTTAGAATCTGAAAATCGGGTAAACCTGATGAAGACTGAAAGGGAGGAAGTAGATGAAAATTATAAAGAAATTGAAAAAGATTTATTATATGAAGTCCCCGAGGGGAAGGCAGATGAAAAGGAATTAGGCTGTCCATACATTAAAATAAGAGTAAATCAGTGGGAAGGGCACTGTCTTATTGATACAGGAAGCTCCATATGTGCAATATCAGAAAAATTTAGAGATAAAATTAGAGATGGTAAGAACTTTGTAGAAATGCCGGTTGTAGGGGTAAAAATCAGAGGTGCCCCTGGTAGGCAAAGTAAGGTAGTTAAGAGTCAAGTATTGTTAATGTTTCAAATTAAAAATGTGGAGTTTGAGCAGGGTTGCCTTGTGGTCCCAAGGTTAGAAGAAAATATCATTTTTGCATGGATTGGGTCTTAAAAGTGGGTGTAAGCTTCTCTTGGGAAGATAAGACTGTTATAATTACTGAACCTGAGAAAAATAGTATTCTGAAAACAGAAATGTACATCCTTAACTGTAGTAATTCTTGCAACCATATCAAAGCTGTTGTAAGCAAGGTAGATAATCAAGCCATAAGTGATAACACATCCTTTGATCTTATAAATGAACAAAATTTTGAAGAATTAGTCAAACTAAAATTGAAGGAAGCTGTAAATCTAAGTGAAACTCAGAAAAATCAGTTAAGAGAAGTGTTATGGGAATTTCAGGATACATTCAGTGAGAGACCAGGGAAGGTAAAAGACTATCAGTGCAGACTTCTACTCAGAGATCATCATCCTTTCTTCCTAAAACCATATGGCATTCCATTCTCCAGGAAAAAAGATGTAGAAAGGGAAATCCAAAAAATGGAAACTTGGGGGATTATAGAAAGAATTAGAAGTGCTTACAACAACCCATTAGTAGTTGTGTCTAAGAGAAATGGTGGGGTTAGACTTGTACTTGACTCTAGGCACCTTAATAAGTTTTTGATTAGAGAAAATGACCATCCTGACAATATGGATGAACTCCTGCACAAATTTGATAATGTAAAATTTATGAGTAGCCTAGACTTGACATCTGGTTTTCACCAAATACCACTTGAACTTGATTCTAGGAAGTATACTGCCTTTTTGTATGGTGGCAAAAGTTACCAATATTGTGTTGTCCCTTTTGGATTGAATGTATCTGTGGCTGAATTTATCAGAGCACTGGATTTTGTATTAGGTGATGAATTGTCTTCAAAATTAATAGTATATGTAGATGACATTCTTGTAACTGGAAAAACCTGGGAAGATCATCTAAACCTTCTGAGACAAGTCTGTTCAAAATTGAGGGAAGGGAGAATGACTGTAAAATTGGAAAAATGTTGTTTTGGAGTTAATGAACTGAAATTTTTGGGGTATAATACGAGGGCAGTTCAATAAGTAATGCAACACTTTTTTTTTCTCGGCCAATTTTGGTTGAAAAAACCGGAAATTTCTTGTGGAATATTTTCAAACATTCCCGCTTCGTCTCGTATAGTTTCATTGACTTCCGACAGGTGGCAGCGCTGTACGGAGCTGTTAAAATGGCGTCTGTAACAGATGTGCGTTGCAAACAACGGGCAGTGATCGAGTTTCTTTTGGCGGAAAACCAGGGCATCTCAGATATTCATAGGCGCTTGCAGAATGTCTACGGTGATCTGGCAGTGGACAAAAGCACGGTGAGTCGTTGGGCAAAGCGTGTGTCATCATCGCCGCAAGGTCAAGCAAGACTGTCTGATCTCCCGCATGCGGGCCGGCCGTGCACAGCTGTGACTCCTGCAATGGCGGAGCATGCGAACACACTCGTTTGAGATGATCGACGGATCACCATCAAACAACTCAGTGCTCAACTTGACATCTCTGTTGGTAGTGCTGTCACAATTGCTCACCAGTTGGGATATTCAAAGGTTTTTTCCCGCTGGGTCCCTTGTTGTCTAACCGAACACCATAAAGAGCAAAGGAGAACCATCTGTGCGGAATTGCTTGCTCGTCATGTGGCTGAGGGTGACTATTTCTTGTCAAAGATTGTTACAGGCGATGAAACATGGGTTCATCACTTCGAACCTGAAACAAAACGGCAATCAATGGAGTGGCACCACACCCACTCCCCTACCAAGAAAAAGTTTAAAGCCATCCCCTCAGCCGGTAAAGTCATGGTTACAGTCTTCTGGGACGCTGAAGGGGTTATTCTGTTCGATGTCCTTCCCCATGGTCAAATGATCAACTCTGAAGTGTATTGTGCTACTCTTCAGAAATTGAAGAAACGACTTCAGCGTGTTCGTAGGCACAAAAATCTGAACAAACTTCTCCTTCTTCATGACAACGCAAGACCTCACACAAGTCTTCGCACCCGAGAGGAGCTCACAAAACTTCAGTGGACTGTTCTTCCTCATGCACCCTACAGCCCCGATCTCGCACCGTCGGATTTCCATATGTTTGGCCCAATGAAGGACGCAATCCGTGGGAGGCACTACGCGGATGATGAAGAAGTTATTGATGCAGTACGACGTTGGCTCCGACATCGACCAGTGGAATGGTACCGTGCAGGCATACAGGCCCTCATTTCAAGGTGGCGTAAGGCCGTAGCATTGAATGGAGATTACGTTGAAAAATAGTGTTGTGTAGCTAAAAGATTGGGGAATAACCTGGTGTATTTCAATGCTGAATAAAACAACCCCTGTTTCAGAAAAAAAAAATGTGTTGCATTACTTATTGAACTGCCCTCGTATTTCAGAAAAGGGAATCTTACCTGATAAGGATAAACTTGAGGCCATTGTAAACTGCCCTACTCCCAAGAACAAAAAACAACTCAGGTCCTTTTTTGGTCTCACTGGATTCTATAGAAAATTTCTTAGTACCCTAGCTTTAAATGCAAACTGCTTATGTAACTTACTAAAAAAGAATACTGTTTGGGATTGGACACAAGAATGTCAGGATGCATTCGTGGAAATAAAACAACAACAAATGTTGTATAGACCTGTTATGTTGTTACCATTCTGTATAATGACAGATAGTAGTGAGACAGGTTTAGGGGCACACTTGTTTCAAAACATAGAAGTAGAAGGAAAATTAGAACACCATTCTATTGCTTTTGCTAGCCGGGTTTTACAAAAGTATGAAAAATCATATACAGTCACAGAGAAGGAACTACTTGCCATCCATTGGGCATTTAATAAGTTTAAAAGTTATCTTTTAGGGCACAAGGTAATTGTTTTCTCTGACCATAAAGCTCTATCATACATTCAGGAGTGCAGACTCTATCATGACCATATAACAAGGTGGGTTTTATTTCTTCAACAGTTTGACTATGGGATCAAATTTATTCAGGGTAAACATAATGTCATTGCAGATGCCCTTTCCAGACTACCAGTAGGTGCAGATGTTGAAAATACTTATGGAAAAGAGGAGAAAGAGTTCAAACTTATGTACTTAAAGGGTGTAAAAGATGAAGTTGAAATACTGAAAATCTGTAATGATATTCATAGAAACCAAAACCATGATGAAAATTGGAAATTGGTTAAAAGTTATATAGGGAAAAGGGGAGGAGAAAAGGTAGATCAGTATTATAAAGTACAAAAAGGGATTTTGTTTAGGAGACCTAGACCTGACTTAGACAATTGGAAACTATGTTGGCCTGAGCAATGTATTGACACATTAATCAGTTACATACATGAAAGCTTCGGACACTGCGGGGCAACAAAATGTATACAGAAGATACAGGAACACATATACTTCTACAATATCAGTAGGAGAGTGAAGAAAAAACTTGAAACCTGTGATCGTTGTCAGAGAGTAAAAGTGAGCAACCAAACATCTAAAGGATTGATGCAAAACATTTTATCAAATAAAAACCTTGAATTGACAGCTATTGATCTATATGGACCACTACCAAGGTCAAGGGGAGGGTATAGTTATATCTTCGTTATAGTTGACGTTTTCTCTAAATTTATAAAATTGTATACATTAAAGAGAGCAACCAGTAAACAAATTATCATCAAGCTGACGAATCATTATTTCACAAATGTTGGTATACCCCAGGCCATCATGTCTGATAATGGGTCACAGTTTACATCTAAATTATGGAAAAATTTTATTGAAGACACAGGAATAAAACATATTTTGATTTTGGTTTGTCACCCATCAAGTAACCCAGCAGGAAGGTACATGAGGGAAATTGGAAGGCTCTGCAGAACATACTGTAGTAAAAATCATGTTAATTGGATTGAAAATGTTACTGACTTTGAGGATATAATGAACAGCCTACAGCATTCATCCACTGGTTTTTCACCTTACGAAGTAATGTTTAATAGACGACCTGCAAGTTTGATTTCTGAGAATGTTGATTTCCCACCTTGTCAAACTATGACACCCCAGGAAAAGAGAGACAGCTGTTAGGAACACTATGAAAAGACAAGGAGAGGTAAGAAAACGGAGACATGATGCCAGAAGTAAAGGAGTACAGCTCAGGACAGGAGATCTGGTTTTAGTAAAAACACAGGAAAAATCTAAATTGATGAGTTCTGAAATAAAGAAATTTTTTGACATCTATATAGGCCCCTTTGAAATCAAGTAAAACCCACACCCTAATGCCTATAGGCTAATCTACCCAAAATCCAAGAAGTTATTTGGACTGCGCAATGTTACAGAGTTAAAACTCTACAAACATGACCCATAAAATAGTCATTAATAAGTAAAATGCTGCTCGGAAAGAACTAGTTGACTGGCCCAACTACATCACTTTATTGTTTTATTATTCAAGGAAAACTTCATGTCAAAGTGTGGGACTATGTCAGCTAAAAGTATGAAGTAGATTTTGTGTTAATGTGAATTATGTCTGTACCAATTTAACTTTGTTCTCAAGTATACCCATTCATTAAATTTGGTACGAGATCAGTGTGTTGGACTACGAACCATTCTACAGTGTCATAGTAATGTCTCTTAACAGAAACCAAAGTTAATGATGTGGACACTTTTAAAGTAATAAGATATGAATAGTGATTGTGTGTAAGAAGACAAAACCTTGTCATTTGTAAGCTATGTCAGATGGAACATTATTTAATGGATAAAGCAAACTGGAGGTACTTGTCAGATTATGAGAGTGTATTTTGAAAGACCAGGTATGTTATAGTGTGTTAAAAATATAGTGGGTAGTCATGAAATTTAATCATGCAAATTAAGAATGTATTGAGGTTTAGAGCATTATGGAAACAGATGTTGGTGTATTACTTTTGAAACACTTGTGATGGATTGAAGGTTATGTGATACTAATTTTGAAGTTTATATCGTGGGAGAATATTTTGTAATAGTTTAGATAATTTAATGTTAAAGTGAATGAAGAGCTGTTAGGAATTTATCCCATACCCTGTTACACAATTTGGAATAATTTCTATTCATGGCAGTATGCTATTTGAGCACAGGAGAGTAAATAAAAATGAAACACTGCTTAATAATGATGTAAAGTTAAGGTATAAATACTAACAATCTTACACAATTTAAGTGTAGAGTTTGTCATAATTTGACCTATAAAGCTGAAATAGATGTACAATGTGAGGATACTGCAATTATAGTCGCAATCATATGGAACGTCTCAGCTATCTCATTATAAAGGAAACATAAAATCATAAATATGTAAACCAATCTGACTCTGAAAATACAGTGCTGATCACACATAATTGAATTTGCACTGGATTCACCATGTGATTCCATTCATCACGTATACATGAATTTTCCCTAAGAGACAACCATTTAACATTGTGTATAAGTATTACAATATTTTGAACTATGTCTATTTTATGTATGTGGTTAAAAGAACCTGTTGATTTTAGAATAATGATTTCTTTAGATTTAATGGTTGTTTTGGGCACAAGCCATGCCATAAGGTATTTTATTGAAGCACTTATATTAAAAGATTGTGAGAGATGCCTGCATTCCACAGTTCACCTAATATACTCTAAAGAAACCACTGAAAATCAGAAGAATGAGGTTAACTAAGATGCATTAAGTCAGTATTGAAGTAAACTTGCGTTTATGCATATACTATATAATCATGTACCCATCTTAACACGGCTCTGCAGCTACCATGATCAATTAAAAATAAGGTGCCATATTTTATTGTTAGTTATAAGCTCATTACACTTATTGCTCAATGCAGCCAATGTAACTTTCAAATTGTATATCATGGAAAGTGTATATATATAACTAAGATCACTTGGGAAACCAATTTTATTACTAACTTTCGGAACTGGAAATTTTATTATGATGTGTGTATTAGATATATTTTATTCCACAGTGACACACAATCCCATGCATGCCATGCACGGACTTGTGTGGGGGGGGTATTATAACAGATCGTAAGATCGTGTATGTCAGTAATTTCTTTACGTGTAATGTTTTACGTAAATATAGCCTTTGACTGCGAGTTTAACAACTAAGAGACAGTTATCTTTGGTCATGCGGAAAGGAGGTCGATCTTTGGTAGAGGGGTTTAAAGGGCTTTGGAGAGGAAGCGTGGGCTGGAGGAGGTGGTGATACAGATGTGGTGTAAAACAATGTCTTATTTGATATTTTTGTAGAAGTGTTAAATGTGAATAAATGAATTAAATAGTGATGTGCAAAACTAAAAATCAAAATACCACGTCGCCCTACAAACCAGTTAGTCTCATCCAAACACAAAGAAAAACTGCGGGAACATCGCAATGGAATCACCTCTAGACTTCACGAAGACAACAACACAGCCATCGATATGAGTTAAGTACCAAACTGTTTGTACTTGTTAACGACCTTGGACTATAAATTTGAATCTCCTGTAGTGCCTGAAGTCACCATGTGGACAAAGGAGTAGGACAACTCAAAGAACTGTGGAAATCTTAGGGAAATACGGAAAATCTTAGGAAGAGGTCTGTTAAAAGTGATGTAAAATGGAATGATCATATAAAGTTGATCGTCAGTAAAGCAGATGCCAGACTGAGATTCATTGGAAGAATCCTAAGGAAATGCAATCTGAAAACAAAGGAAGTAGATTACAGTACACTTGTTCACCCACTGCTTGAATACTGCTCACCAGTGTGGGATCCGTACCAGATAGGGTTGATAGAAGAGATAGAGAAGATCCAACGGAGAGCAGCGCGCTTCGTTACAGGATAATTTAGTAATCATGGAAGCATTACGGAGATGATAGATAAACTACAGTGGAAGACTCTGCAGGAGAGATGCTCAGTAGCTCAGTACGGGCTTTTGTTGAAGTTTCGAGAACATACCTTCACCGAGGAATCAAGCAGTATATTGCTCCCTCCTACGTATATCTCACAAAGAGACCATGAGGATGAAATAAGAGAGATTAGAGCCCACACAGAGGCATATCAACAATCCTTCTTTCCACGAACAATATAAGACTGAAATAGAAGGGAGGACTGATAGAGGTACTCAAAGTACCCTCTACCACACACCGTCAATTGGCTTTGCGGAGTATGGATGTAGATGTAGATGTAGATCCCAAAACTTTTCCACTTCTTTCCTAGACTTTGTTAGAAAAGTCTTTTCATTAGTAGAGGCATGGACATTAATGATGGTATAAATTTTGTTGGATGCTTTTAAACTCAAAGTTGCAATTCTAGGGGAGCTGGCTTGAAAATTGTATCTATTATTTTCACATAAACCCAGTTCCAAATTGGGAACATTCCTTCATAGCCCTTATTCCAGGTCTCCCATTGTAAATTCTGTAGCCTTGTGATTCGAATGGTTCTTCTGAAGTATTTCTCATTTCCTGGAGTCCCGCTACTAAAATTTTCTGTTTATCTAATTCACCTGTCAAATTCTTTAGTTTTCCTGCTTTAAGTAGAGAATTAATATTATGAGTTGCAATGTTGCTGATCTGATCTTGTTTGATCCTGTTCTTATGAGGTGGTATAAGATTGGGCGATTGCCAATGCTCCAACTCATTGATGCCTTCTAGGTTTGCTACCCACTGAATCTGATGTAGCCTTCTTCGACAGGAGAGTGGAAAATTTTTCCTAAATGACCTTTCCATGGTAGACTTTAGAAGGTAGTTAACCTTGGATGGGGCAAGTATAGTTAGTATAGTAAGGAAGTATGTGATAGTGAAGGTTTTTGCATTTTTGAAATTTTCTATGTTACATGTACGTGCACTGTACACCATGTAATCCTACAGGATCAAATAAAATTCAAAAGTTATTGCAGTTAAGGGACAACCCTATGCCCTGTGGAAGGTCCAGGAGCAAGACGTGCCCAATCCACCCTCCCTATTCCAGTCCTTACCCAGTCCATCTCTACAACCCTTCCAATCCCAACCCCTTGCCACAGGGTTCATATCCACCAACCTGCTGTCCACCACAATTAACAGCCACCAACAAACTGTGGCTGAGAGCCAAGTAGACCACTGTGTGGCACAACATGCCCCTAAACATTACATGCCAGATTTCAATGGCTTCTTCACTACCCGAGCCACCTGTACCAACACCAACTCAAAGGAAGGCCTCGGCGCTCGTTGGTGACGTCACGTCAGCTAGGCACGGCGAAAGCCAGGTCTGTTGCAGGCAGAAACGCCTGGGTGTGCTTATCACTATAAATCTCTTATTTTTGGACAAAATGTTTGGTATTGTTTTGGATTCTGCAGTTTTATTTAGATGAAAGAATTTCTTACTATCGTAAAGCTACAAATGAAGATCATAGTTCTGTATTACTGAATCCTGTCGAAACAAATGTAGATCAATATGCGAAGATGCTTTCTCCCATTGCAAGCTTCGGAAATTTTACATTCCAGTAACTATATTTACTTGATCCGTTTTGTTACCGAAACTTACCCCAACCTCTTTACAATTAACTCGTTTCTTTTATTTATTTATTTTTGTTTGACATCGTCACTGGAAATGTGAACTAATTTACATGTGTAAATGTCCAACTGTTGCCAGTCATTAGATTATAGTTGTTTTCAACAAAAGGAATTCTAAACAGGAAACAAAATAGCTTCATACATCAAAAATACTGCTGAGTGTAAACATTTTTAAACAAGCACATTAGAAAAGATAAATATTCCTCTATTGCAACTGAAAGGAGAAACTTTATAAGATAAAACAATTTTATTTGATCAAACAAGTATCTCTCTTTTGCCTCTTCTTCTGTCCCCCACCCCCTCCCCCGACGTGTACAATCGCAAGATATTTCATTAACATTCAGTGCTCCTCACCCCATAGTCAACCAAGATACCTAAAGAAGAGCACCAATATGTTCACAGTTTCTTGTAAAAGCAACCCAATACAAACATAACTTCCTCAGATTTACAAATAAGGTAAAGAAGCATGAATTCTGTTGCTGCTGGACCATGAAGTTGTTTTTGTATGTCAATCCTTAAAACAGGTGGAAATTTAAGTTCAGGAGTACACTATTTGTTAAGAAGTGTAATGAATTGCACAGTTAATTGATTGCAGAACAATATGTGTTGGTCAACTAACGCCAATAGTTTCACATTTTCCTGTGTCAGAGAGGGAGACACCACCATTATGAGTATGCCTGCAACTGACCTGGCGTTCGTCGTGCCTAGTTGACGTGACATCACGTATAAGCGGCGAGGCCTTCCTTTGAGTCGGTGTTACCTGTACCGTCGCCTCGACAATCAGATTTTCTCAACTGTGCAGATGGGCACTGTCCTTACAATACATTCTCCACTCTTGTAATTATCCCAGCCTCAAGCTGCAGTAACATTCTGTCCCCACACCATTCACCCAAAAGTTTCTACTCCCTCAGTCCTTATCACCTCCTCCCCATTCCCGTCTCCTAAATTCTGTTTGCCACCCTCTGCCCACACATGTGCCCATCTCCCCTGCTCGTCTCCTTTCTTCTCTAACTCCCTGCCCTACAAACTCCTGATGCTGCACCTGCTAGCACTACAGTTCCCGCACACACTGCCCAATGGCATTCCTCACCCGTACACTGCTATCCCTTACCCTTCCCCACCCCACTCAAGATGGCTGCAACCATACCACGTGACGGTTCCATTATTGCCTGAGCTGCCGGAGATGGCAGTCGAGTGTGCGTGAGGTGTGCTCCCTCGTGTGAATGAAAGGTGAATGCTTCTCTTTTTCCAACAAAGGCTGTGGTTGGTCATCAGTCTACTGACTGGTTTGATGCGGCCCGCCACGAATTCCTTTCCTGTGCTAACGTCTTCATCTCAGAGTAGCACTTGCAACCTACATCCTCAATTATTTGCTTGACATGTCTGTCTTCCTCTACAGTTTTTGCCCTCTACAGCTCCCTCTAGTACCATGGAAGTCATTCCCTCATGTCTTAGCAGATGTCCTATCATCCTGTCCCTTCTCCTTATCAGTGTTTTCCACATATTCCTTTCCTCTCCGATTCTGCGTAGAACCTCCTCATTCCTTACCTTATCAGTCCACCTAATTTTCAACATTCGTCTATAGCACCACATCTCAAATGCTTCGATTCTCTTCTGTTCCGGTTTTCCCACAGTCCATGTTTCACTACCATACAATGCTGTACTTCAGACGTACATCCTCAGAAATTTCTTCCTCAAATTAAGGCCAGTATTTCATATTAGTAGACTCCTCTTGGCCAGAAATGCCTTTTTTGCCATAGCGAGTATGCTTTTGATGTCCCCCTTGCTCCGTCCGTCATTGGTTATTTTACTGCCTAGGTAGCAGAATTCCTTAACTTCATTGACTTCGTGACCATCAATCCTGATGTTAAGTTTCTCGCTGTTCTCATTTCTACTACTTCTCATTACCTTTGTCTTTCTCCGATTTACTCTCAAACCATACTGTGTACTCATTAGACTGTTCATTCCATTCAGCAGATCATTTAATTCTTCTTCATTTTCACTCAGGATACCAATGTCATCAGCGAATCGTATCATTGATATCCTTTCACCTTGTATTTTAATTCCACACCTGAACCTTTCCATCATTGATTCCTCGATGTACAGACTGAAGAGTAGGGGCGAAAGGCTACAGACTTGTCTTACACCCTTCTTAATACGAGCACTTTGTTCTTGATCGTCCACTCTTATTACTCCCTCTTGGTTGTTGTACATATTGTACTACTTTTTTTCAGAATCTTGAACAGCTTGCACCATTTTATATTGTCGAACACTTTTTCCAGGTCAACAAATCCTATGAAAGTGTATTGATTTTTCTTTAGCCTTGCTTCCATTATTAGCCGTAATGTCAGAATTGCCTCTCTCGTCCCTTTACTTTTTCCTAAAGCCAAACTGATCGTCACCTAGCGCATTCTCAATTTTCTTTTCCATTCTTCTGTATATTATTCTTATAAGCAGCTTCGATGCATGAGCTGCTAAGCTGATTGTGCGATAATTCTCGCACTTGTCAGCTCTTGCCGTCTTTGGAATTGTGTGGATGATGCTTTTCTGAAAGTCAGATGGTATGTTGCCAGACTCATATATTCTACACACCAACGTGAATAGTCGTTTTGTTGCCACTTCCTCCAATGATTTTGGAAATTCTCATGGAATGTTATCTATCCCTTCTGAATTATTTGACCGTTAAGTCCTCCAAAGCTCTTTTAAATTCTGATTCTAATACATCTCTTCTAAATCAACTCCTGTTTCTTCTTCTATCACATCCGCCAAATCTTCACCCTCAGAGGCTTTGAAAGCTTACGTGTGTCTTAATTGTGTGTCTGCAGCTTAGTGTTTTATCTTTATAGTAAGAGACTATCTTTCCCTACATTGTTGGTATTCCTCCTACCTGAAATTAGTATTCAGGTACTGCTGTGATAAAGTGACAATCTTGAAGCTCCCCAGAAACCGGCACCCATTCAGCCAAACACGTCAATACAAGAGCACCGCCCATAAAGGTGTTCTCTCCAGTGCGGCCCGGCAAGTGCGAGTGCAGGCTGGTAACACTCTGAAACGGCGGGCACCGCTCGGGGCCGATGCTCCTAAGCACACCTGAGCTACAGGCTAAAATCAAGACCTTGTAAGATCTGTAGGATCATGTTCTATACTGACCTAATGATGACACCTTAGGTGCATTACTCCAAATAAGCTTCGACTGTATTGTGGTCATGTTTTAAAGTCTGTCTGACACCTGCAGGGGTCACAGGCGTCATTCAGATGTACGTGATTTGTTGATAATGTAACAAAAGATACAATTTGGAATCCAAAACGCATATTCTTAAGAAGGAAAAAAAGAAAAAAGGAAACTGGATTCATTTGAAATTATATTTACCTTAAATGTGCATTTTTAAGATTGACTCTGATAGAGGTCATCAATTTAGTAGCACGTTTGCTCCTGCTGTGAGAGAATTAGCAGTCTACACTTATCATAGACGTCCAGGGGACGCCCGGATGTGTAGAAATTAGCAAGCGAAACACTTTTCCTGCTCCTTTTCACATTGGAAGGTCCGTTAACTGCCATTACAATCAATATACATTCGACAAATGACCACACAAAACAAAACTTTACAGGCTTTGATACTAGCTTAGACGCTGCTACTAGACTGAGTAATATAACAGTGTGCGCGAACGCTTATAAGCGTCAACCGCACTGGCTCGTGGCTTGTTGTGACACTTATAAGCGTCAGCCACAGCGAAAGTGTTAAGTGAAAAAAATAACATCAAAATCTTAGACCAAAAAGTTCATCACAAGGGGTCATTCCTATTTCCCCTCTCGAGGTAATTTTGCTTCAATACAAAACTACAGCATTTTGTCTCATTGACTGATACATTATTGTTGCCAAGTCAAGGGGGGGCGGGGGGGGGGGGGAAATCTCAAAACACTGTAATGATAAAGACTTCCTTGTCTGTGGAAGACTGACACTGAACATTAACTAGTGTGGTGGCCAAAGATGTGGTGGATTCAGTATCAAAAGCGTAATCCATTCACACTCGTCTTCAAGGAAACTCTTTGACTGCATGTGGAATTTTACTTCACGCTGAAGTCTAAAATAGGTCACTCATATATACTAAGATGGTATCTGTTCTTTTGGACATGTCTAAAAGAACAGATAGCATTGGTGACCAAGCAGCTCGTTAGAATGAAATTACAATGAAATGAACACCCTTAGCTGCTTACAGGCGTTGACATACGTCAACGGGGACAGATGAAACTGTGTGCTCTGACCGGGACTCGAACCCGGGATCTCCTGCTTACATGGCAGACACTCTATCCATCTGAGCCACCGAGGACAGTGTGACTGCAGGGACTTAACTCTGGCATGCATCCCGCAAAACCCACATTCTCAACGTATTGTCCCGCACTACATTCGTAGTGCCACCGCCCATTATACTCATTACTCGCGGCGCGTTGCCGATTCCCATAAGAGTTCATGCACAGAAGAAGAAGATGGTCAAGTGGCCGGTGAGCCTTAACTATATATAGTTCTTTCGGACATGTCCTCAGTGGCTCAGATGGATAGCGCGTCTGCCATGTAAGCAGGAGATCCCGGGTTCGAGTACCGGTCAGGGCACACATTTTCATCTGTCCTCGTTAACGTATGTCAATGCCTGTAAGCAGCTAAGGGTTTTCATTTCATTGTAATAGGTCACTCAGTTACTCTGTCCAAAATTGAACAATTTCATTGTTATACTTCAATAAAGGCTGTACACAGGACCACAGGCTATAATCGAAAGAAGAAAAAAAGGAATGTGGGTGAACTTTTGCCCTTGTTTCCACCTGTTCATCACCACTACTTCCAAAATCGTCTTCCTTCTGTCACTCCTGGAGGCACTGGGCCACTGAATGGCAATGACAAGAGTGATGAGCACCAACAGAGATCTTGCAAATACAACATTGCTGACTGCCATGTGTATTTTCATAGAAAATAAAATATCTGTCTGCATAATAAGTGGTGTAACTTCCTTTAGGCCTTTGTACTTGTAACTTGATAAAATTTACTGCAATTGTTACGTTCACTTAGAAAAAGCTGTTCCCATAACATATGATAAAAAAGTTAAAAATTGTATTGTTGAATTTCCTACGACAATCCCTTGACACATCAACCCAAGATGTGGGGTTTATAGGGGGAGGGGGGACTAACACGCGTCTTGAAGTAATCCTCATAACCATCAGTCTGAGTCAATTAGTGCAAGTCACAAGTTGTTAGCCACAGTGGCTGCTGTAGGCTCTGCCATACAATTTTTGAAACATAACATGTGAGTGAGTGAGTGAGTGAATGAAATTATAGCATTTCATATTTTGGACTATTGCTCTGCTTGTTACTATTACAGAAGGCATAGGGAGGGGGAACATTTGGTGTTAGCAGAAGAGCCAACACCGTGCTACTAGAGGAGGCCGAAATGCACGCGTTTTAGCTCAGGCAGGGTGGCGTGAAGAGGGAAGAACTATACCAACGTGAGGTCTGGAACATGACAAGGAATGAGAATTCAGAAAGCGGACGTAATTAGTTTTATACTTAACTTTAATCCATTAATGATGAACGTCGCTCTTGAAGGTACATGATTCACAATATTATCTGTTCAGAATACATTCTTGAAAATAGTACTTATACAAAGGCTATCCACAAAGTACATTAAGTTTTGGAATTAAAAATTAATAAAGTATTGGAATTTTTTTTTATTATACAGGGTGTTACAAAAAGGTGTGGCCAAACTTTCAGGAAACACTCCTCACACACAAATAAAGAAAAAATGTTATGTGGACATGTGTCCGGAAAGTCTTACTTTCCATGTTAGAGCTCATTTTATTACTTCTCTTCAAATCACATTAATCATGGAATGGAAACACACAGCAACAGAACGTACCAGCGTGACTTCAAACACTTTGCTACAGGAAATGTTCAAAATGTCCTCCGTTAGCGAGGATACACGCATCCACTCTCCGTCGCATGGAATCCCTGTTGCACTGATGCAGCCCTGGAGAATGGCGTATTGTATCACAGCCGTCCACAATAGGAGCACGAAGAGTCTCTACATTTGGTACCAGAGTTGTGTAGACAAGAGCTTTCAAATGCCCCCATAAATGAAAGTCAAGAGGGTTCAGGTCAGGAGAGCGTGGAGGCAACCAATCCATCAGTCATCGAATCTGTTGTTGAGAAGCGTATGAACACTTTGACTGAAAGGTGCAGGAGATCCATCGTGCATGAACCACATGTTGTGTCGTACTTGTAAAGGCAAATGTTCTAGCAGCACAGAAACTAAAATGAGCTCTAACATGGAAATTAAGAGTTTCCGGACAAATGTCCACGTAACACCTTTTCTTTATTTGTGT
Organism: Schistocerca piceifrons; assembly: GCF_021461385.2. Taxonomy (NCBI): domain Eukaryota; kingdom Metazoa; phylum Arthropoda; class Insecta; order Orthoptera; family Acrididae; genus Schistocerca; species Schistocerca piceifrons. The sequence goes on along the minus strand of NC_060148.1, from coordinate 90,437,772 downwards.
GTGAGGAATGTTTCCTGAAAGTTTGGCCGTACCTTTTTGTAACACCCTGTATACAGATGAAAGCCACACCTAAACACTACTTTTCTACATAGTTGCCATTTAAATTAAGGATGGACGAGCTTGGAAATTCCTTTGTCATAAAATTCGGCCGCCTGCGCCTTCAACCACGTGGTTACCTCTTCTTTTGGGACAGAAAAGGTGTGATTTTTGTGGATTTCCTAGAAAGAGACACTACAATAAACTCTCAAAGGTATTGCCAAACTCTGCACAACCTCAGAAGAGCAATACAAAACAAGCACAGGGGAAAGTTGGGCTCAAAGATCTTGCCGATTCACGACAATGCCCGGGCCCACACGGCAAATGCCACTCGTGAACTTCTCAAATCTTTTAAGTGGGAGTTGTTTCCTCATCCGCCGTACAGTCCCGACCTGGCACCGAGCGACTTCCACTTATTCCCAGCAATGAAGAAGTGGTTGGCTGTGCAGCATTTTGATGACGACGCACAGCTTCAAGAAGAGGTAACCACGTGGTTGAAGGCGCAGGCGGCCGAATTTTATGACGAAGGAATTTCCAAGCTTGTCCATTGCTACGATAAGTGCCTTAATTTAAATGGCAACTGTGTAGAAAAGTAGTTTTTAAGTGGGGCTCTCATCTGTATATAATAAAAAAAATTTTCAATACTTTATTTATTTTTAATTCCAAAACTTAATGTACTTAGTAGATAGCCCTTGTAGTAACTGAATATGGCGCCTTGCTAGGTCGTAGGAAATGGCGTAGCTGAAGGCTATGCTAAACTTTCGCCTCTGCAAATGAGAGCGTATGTAGACAGTGAACCATCGCTAGCAAAGTCGGCTGTACAACTGGGACGAGTGCTAGGGAGTCTCTCTAGACTAGACCTGCCGACGTATACTAACAGACCGCGGCCGATTAAAAGGCTACCACCTAGCAAGTGTGGTGTCTGGCACGACACCGCAGAACAACACTAATGTGATTTTTTTTATATATAAAGTTTCACCAACTGACAACCAGACCACTTTCCAACCTAACCCCAGACCTTGGACTATGCCACAGATCTGTCTGTAACCTCAAATGAGATTCAGAAATTCTAAGGAAATCATTGACTTATTTCTGCATAACTAGTAAATGGTGAAGTAATCATTATATATCACTTACAAAGATGTTGATATGAGGCAAATGCCGCAGGCGTCCACACACCCATAATCAAATAGCTATGTCTGGTTAGTATGTGACAGCCACATAGAAGGTATTCAAAAGATAAATTTGAAGAAAAATAAAGAAGGGTATTCTTAAGTTCCTCATTTAATAGTATCCAGGTGTCTTCATCATCAGACCGAAAACTGGCTTTATACAGCTCACCATGCTAGTCCATCCTGTGCAAGCCCCTTCATTTCTACGTAACTACTGCAGCCTGCATCCACTCTAACATGCTTACTTCAGTCTAGCATTTGTCTCCCTTTACAGTTTTTAACACCACACTTCATTCTGTTATCTAACTAGCTGTTCCTTGATTCCTAAGCTAGCATTTAGTTTTTATGAAGTGATCAAAGCACAGTGGAATGGAAGAGAGTGCACATATGACAAGGGCAGTGTGTTGGCACACTATCAGTACAGTGTTCACACCGCAGTAGTGAAATATCAAAAGCCGAAGCGAGATCATTATTCTGATCTTTGCATAAAGATATAAAAAGAAACTAAATATGTCTGCTTGTGTCTGTATGTGTGGATGGATATGTGTGTGTGTGTGTGTGTGTGTGTGTGTGTGTGTGCGAGTGTATACCTGTCCTTTTTTCCCCCTAAGGTAAGTCTTTCCGCTTCCGGGATTGGAATGACTCCTTACCCTCTCCCTTAAAACCCACTTCCTTTCGTCTTTCCCTCTCCTTCCCTCTTTCCTGATGAGGCAACAGTTTGTTGCGAAAGCTTGAATTTTGTGCGTATGTTTGTGTTTGTTTGTGTGTCTATCGACCTGCCAGCGCTTTCGTTCGGTAAGTCACCTCATCTTTGTTTTTATATATATAAAAAGAAACTAAGTTCTCCTGGCGATATTTGGCCCTTATAAAATAGCAGGTATTCTGATCCCAAAGCTGTATTTCATGTGAGTCCCTGAACAGTCCACAAAAAAAGGTTTGTACAATGCAGAATTGATAAGACATACGTACATTAAGACTAAATGTCTAGGAAGACCTGTCTCATTGAATTTTAGTTTCTTTAACTACCTTAAACTATAATTTTAAAAAAAACTATATAGCACAAGTGTGCAGTTGCTTCTACCAAGCAGTGAGAATCTTGTGTCTTGCTATCTCTTTGTCAGTAAATTTTAGTGACTGTATGTATAGATGGACATCAGATATCTATTCAGAGATAGATACCCATACTGATCTCTATAATATAACAGCATCACCTGCTGCAACTTCACCAAGGAAAGGGAAGGAATGTAGAAAACTGGGGAATGTTGATAATCATTTCAATACACTGTAAACACTTAACTGCATCCACCAGTAAAAACAGGTGTTATGGAAGTAAAAGACCAGTATAATAAAAATTTGTTATAAATTAGAATAATAAATAGCATATTAAACAATACCTATTCAGCTGCAGTTTAGCACAGGTCGAGGATAATTTGTAAATCTTTAATAACATGAATTTGGGGAAGATGACAGCATGTGAGCCACAGCCGTTAGGTAAGATAGGCTGTCCTAAAATAAGTTCTAGCTATAAGAGGGAGTACACTACCTTGAGGATAGAAAAGTGGTTGAAGGGTAGAATGCTACTTCAGAATTAATGCCCCACAATATGATTTAGTTAGGTGGACTCAATATATACATTGGGCAAGAAGTAAAGGAAACAAAAGAAAAAATTTGGAGTAGGAATTAAAATCCATAGAGAAGAATTAAAAACTGATGACACTAATTCTGTCAGAGACAGCAAAGGACCTGAAAGAGCAGTTGAACGGAATGGACAGTGTCTTTAAAGGAGGCTATAAGATTAACATCAACAAAAGCAAAACAAGTATAATTGAGTGTAATCTAATTAAATCAGGTGATTCTGAGGGAATTAGATTAGGAAATGAGACATTTAAAGTAGTAGATGAGTTTTGCTATTTGGGGAGTGTGATGTCGGTGTTATTTGTTACGTGACATACAAAAAAATTACATATATAAATTTATATATTTTTATTTTAATTTATCAGCATGATTCTTTCTCTCAGGGATATTGTTTTTTCTAATCACTTTTACTTACGTGCATAAGTAAATATGAAACGGGTTCTTGAAGGGCCTCAGTTATTCATGTACCAACTTTAGATTTTGATCGTGATGACTAAAACATACTTGCCGTTAACTGAATTGAATGTAACTTTGTTAATTTTTATTTACTTATTGCAAAGCAAGGCTTGAGAGAATTTCGATTGCTGCTGTGGAGCAGCCTAGATAAAACTTACCAAACTCATGGAATCTGTATAATTTAAAAAACATGAACTTTAACATAAATTAATTATCTGTTGCAATTTAAAGAGGTTCTTATAACGAAACATCTCGCATTTACAGTTAATGTTAACACTGAAAAATAAATTAATACTTCGGCGCATAATGGCCGACCAGAGGCTGCATCGTAAGATGAGCTTCTCGCAGCACAAATTACTGAAAAAATGCTTATTAAAAATAATTAGCCACTGCGAGCATTTGAGGTGACAACTATTACAAGGAAATTAATTTTGTGTTAACAATTAGTTTATTTTAGTAGAATACAGAAAAACTTACATAAAATATGTGTAGCCGCTCAATGGCTGCCTTCCTTGTATTAAAAAAAATAAAATAAAAACATAATGGTTGAAGTAGGGAGGATGTAAAATGTAGACTGGCAGTGGCAAGGAAAGCGTTTCTGAATAAGAGAAATATTGTTAACATCTAGTACAGATCTAAGTGTCAGGAAGTCTTTTCTAAAAGTATTTGTATGGAGTGCAGCCATGAATTGAAGTGAAACAGGGACAATAAATAGTTTAGACAAGAAGAGAATAGAAGCTTTCGAAATGTAGTACTACAGAAGAATGCTGAAGATTACATGGGTAGAGCAAGTAGCTAATGAGGAGGCACTGAATAGAATTGTGGAGAAGAGGAATTTGTGGCACAACTTGTCTAGAAGAAGGGATCAGTTGGTAGGACATGTTCTGAGGCATCGAGGGATCACCAAGTTAGTATTGGAGGGCAGCATGGACGGTAAAAATCGTAGAGGGATACCAAGAGATGAATACACTAAGCAGATTCAGAAGGATGTAGGTTGCAGTAGTTACTTGGAGAAGAAGAAGAAGCTTGCACAAGATAGAGTAGCATGGAGAGCTGCATCCAACCAGTCTCTGGACTGAAGGCCACAACATGCCATCGAGGTAGGACCTAGACTGTAATAGAAGTAAAACGAGATAGAGGAACAATATCACGGTAACCATTTAGAATTGTGGTGTTAAAATTATTCTGCATGATGTAGTGTGCTCAACTGTTTTACAATGATAGGATGCCATTATTTGAAGACTCACACTGAGATAGTAATGCAGAAGAATTTACCTGGATAGTTACATATTTGGCGAAATGAATGAACGGAGCGCGCACCTGAGTTTTGTTGTCTACATAAGACATAGAGAACACAAGTATCGAGTAAGGAGCAACAAAGAATTACAAGTCCCTCTTGGTCTTCAACTCCGCACCAAAACAAGTTAAGATTATGTAAGTAGTGTCATGTACATAAAACTTGCTTGCTTACAACTTTAGCAAAACCAAGAGTACTTGTTAGATGCTGTAAAACCTAGAAGAAGGGCACATATTTATAGATAAGCTTCTGGATGATGAAATGCATGTATTGAGGCTTAGCAGGTTTTCAGAAGCTAAATTAATTGTTAGTAATCGCAGTTTCGAATATTTTTATACGAGTGCTGAACTACATGGTATGGTTTGTAAATGTTCTTATGGGGAGGTCTTTACTTTGATGTAATTAGTCTCTCTGCAATTTCATGGCCTAATGGCTTCAACCAACGTGGATTAATTTTCTATGCTGAAGAATGACTTACCTGTTTCATGAGTAACAATGATTAGCAGTAATTAGTGGAACACGGAATGTACTTTATGGTACAGACAAACGTACGTGTGTGTGTGTATGTGTGTGTGTGTGTGTGTGTGTGTTTTTGCACATATTCCTGTAAATAAATTTAGAAGAGAACAAGATGGTATGAAGTGTGAAAACAGAATTCTTCTGACTGGATTGAAAGTTAAATCCACGGACTAATTTAAGCCCACGTACACTTAACAGTTTGAAACAAACCTAAGATGGGTTGAAGATCTTTTAAAATATAGAGACTAATTCACTGCAACGTAAGGTGTTATGAATTTTAATTATACGTTTGGAACAGAATACCGAAGGAGCTACGACTCCCATAGCATCATCCATCTCAATGGGGAACTATTAAGTGTAACAGATCTCTACAGTGTAAAAAGTGATATGTTATGCCACACACACACACACACACACACACACACACACACTCTGCACCTATAAATGAGAGGTTAAATTAGGGGAGGGTCATATATTCAATGAAAAATCGTTCAAATATCACTTGCAGAAAACATTCTTGGCAGATTAAAACTGTATGCTGTACTGGAACTTGAGGCCAAAACCTTGCCATCACGAGCAATACTCTTACTTATTCAGTTTTGTAGTCACGACTCTTTCTCCTCTTGTACTACCATCCAAATATCACAGATATTCTTCTGCATACCTCACAGGACTAGCAACTACTAGAAGAAGTGAGACTTTTGAGAAACAGATTAGCCAAAGCCAAGGTGTAGTTTCCAGAGTTAAGTGTTCACTCAGCAGTTCAGAGGTTCTTTTTGTAAATAGTTTCCCTCGACATCTTTTTTCTTAGGTGTGCTAGGCCAGTAAAGTATGCAGGGAAGTCCTTTTTAACTTTGGATGGTAGGAGAAGTGGTAGTGCCAGAAGTGAAGTTGTGTGGGATATTGTGGAACGTGACTGGAGAACTCACAAAAAGTGAGGTTCGAGTTTGTATCCTGACATGGCACACAGTTTTAATCTGCCAGTAAGATAGGAAAAGGTGCACACACACTACTACACAGGGAAACATTTATTGAGCAAATGAACATACGTGGCAAATAAATATACATCAATCTATACAGGTGTTGACACCTCTGCTTAGAAAAGCTCGTGTAACGGAAGTTTATACAAAGCAATCCGAGCAATAGATTTTTACTTGGGGCATACTCAATCGGATGACTTCACTGGTAAAGTTGCACACTAAGTGGTGACATACAAGGAGAAAGGTTCAAATTATTCAGGTGTTCAAGTTCCCAACGGGCATCCACCTCCAACCCGTAAACTCAGAAAAGCAACAAAGCGCGACGTTGCGACCACTGGCTGAGGGACCTCCCGGCGGCGTCCTGTACGTAGGCCAGCGACAGAGTGTCCAGTCGCGGCAGTGACGACACCGTTCCGGAGAGTACGTCCACATCGTCCCCGCACCTTCTCGGACCAACGTCTCGAGCCGCGTCAGATTGCACGGGCTCGACAGTTCCGACGTGTCGGGCCAGGTAGAGTTCTTGAGGCAGAGGCGGCGCAGTCTGCGACAGTAGCGGAGGAAGCCCAGTTGGACCAGCTCCGTGTTGCAGAGGTTCAGTTCCTCGAGCAGCCGCAGGAACGGGAGCACCTCGGAGAGTTCGTCACCGGTCAGGGCGTTGTTGACGAGGCAGAGCGAGCGGAGTCCGGTGTGCAGGTGCTTCAGACCAGTCAGCACCACGTCCTCGGCCTCAACGTGGAGCTCCCGCAGCTGGCTGCAGAACCGCAAGAAGGACAGGTCCGAGAGCATTCCGCAACGGTCCAACTGCAGCTTCTCGAGAGACCTCAGACCTGCCGCGGCCACCTCCATATCCGCTCCCCCCACACGGCAGTCTCACAGCCGCAACATCTGCAGTTTCCCTAGGTGGCGGAGCTCCGCGTACGCAGCCGACGGCAAGTCGTCGCAACTTTCCAGTTCCAGTTCCTCCAGTTTATCCGAGCAGTGCCGTAGGAATGTCAGGTCGTTCAGACTGCGGCAGTGGATTCTCAGAATCTCCAGCCGGCCGAGCCCTTCCAGAGAGTCCAAGTAGTTCGCCGACAGGGACTCTACGTCGAGGCTCAGCTCCGTGAGAAACGGGCACAGCTCCAGGGCAGAGATGATGGCACATTCCGCCCTAGTGCCCGGCTTGAAGAGTGTCAGTGTCGGGTTCCCTCTGACGATCTTCAGCGTCCAGAGCGCTGTAAAACAGATAGGCGAACGAGAAGAGAAGACGATATCTGCAATGCTGAGATCAGTTGTCACGTGGGTAGACCCTAGTCTCTGACAGTCCTGCACAGCTCGTATGTCAGACATGTTGGTCACTGACAGAAACAACTGCGGGTAGTAAATTTTCACCTCAAACATTTTGGCCACCTTGATTTCGATTTCCTGCAACAGTGGTACGATGGACAATACGGCGCACGTCTCGGCAGATTCTCTCGGACTTCTATTGCTGACGTACCTTTTTCCCTTTCCATAGGTGGGTGAACCCTGTCACAATTTTGTACCACTGCTTGCACACAGTAGCACATCGGACCAACTCTGGGATGGGCAGATAGGCAAAGACGCAAAACAGTACGTCGTCTGGCGGGTTGCAGGCGAGTGTTGGCGATTCCATTTCTGTGGACAGAAAGTTAACAGTTATTCCACAGAATAAGTATCGCTAAAGATTTTGTGCGTGTCACTTTTATTTAAGGTATGTAAGAGAATGTCAGGCAGGGCAACTTCATGTCAAATTATACAAGCCACAATAACTCAATCGTGAATTTCTGTGGAAAAAATGTACGTCAGACCTCTGTATCACCTGTGTTAATAAATAAAATATTTTCATTTTAAACTCATAAAAACTGCAACATATTCTTTGCTTAATGTCTTAGTAGTTACTGCAATCAAAGTGGGCAATATTTTTTTCTGTGTAAAGTGTCAGAAATTTTTCAACATTCTGCATATTTCACATCATTGAATTTCTAATGTAGAACATGCATATTGACAGTACTGTTTCCATCTTTCTTCCACTTATAACAAACGAATGAGAACTTGCACATGAATTGTTCTGCACAGAGTTTTGTTTTTTTGTTTGAACTTTTTGTCAGATACGATGACAGAGAGGGAATACAGGAATGAAAGAATGATGTGTGCGGAAGATGAAGAAAGACAAGAAGATAGTGTTTGAGAGTGTGAAAACGCTTCCCAATTGTTGGAAATCTGTCAGCGGTGTTGCAGAAATACCTCGGTCCTGAACTAACTGTGTTACCATCACATCCGTTGTGCAGGAATGGTTATACTCACTACAACAAGAAATTTCACTGAACTTCTTGTTGTAGGCTACCTGAATAATCATCATCCCTGGAATGTGATCTGAGGAAGACAATGCAGATGTTTATATTCCTGAGTGTGAAGTAGTTGATGTGTTGAATGTTAGCATATCTTATTTAGCCTCTAATAGGTCCCCTTTTAAATGGCGAGGTAAGATAAGAAGCACAAGAATACAACAGTATGTAGAAAGAAAAGTGGAAGAAGTTGCACAAAGTTTTACAGAACCAACATCTACAATATTTACTGAAGTTTATAATGAGGAGGCACTTGATGCAGAACCTAAATATAGTGACAAATGCACTCAGTGCAATATGTGGTTTCAAAACCTAAATGCTACTATTTTATTACAATGAAATGAACACCCTCAGCTGCTTACAGGCGTTGACATATGTCAACTGGCACAGATGAAACTGTGTGCCCCGACCGGGACTCGAACCCAGGATCTCCTGCTTACATGGCAGACGCTCTATCCATCTGAGCCACCGAGGACACAGAGGATAGCGCGACTGCAGGGTTTTATCTCTGGCACTCCTCCCACGAAACCCACATTCTCAACGTATTGTCCCACACTACATTCGTAGTGCAACCGCCCATTATATTCATTACTTGCGGCACGTTGCCAATTCCCGTAAGAGTTCGGGCACTGTCTGTGCATTCAATGTTAACAAATTTCTCTTCTTCAGAGATGCATTCCTTGCCATTGCCAGTCTACATTTTATATCCTCTCTACTTCGACCATCATCAGTTTTTTTCTCCCCAAATAACAAAACACCTTTACTACCTTAAGTGTCTCATTTCCTAATCTAATTCCCTCAGCATCACCTGACTTAATTCGACTACATTCCATTATCCTCATTTTGCTTTTGTTGATGTTCATCTTATACCCTCCTTTCAAGACACTGTCCATTCCGTTCAACTGTTCTTCCAAGTCCTTTGCTGTTTCTGACAGAATTATACTGTCATTGGCGAACCTCAAAGTTTGTATTTCTTCTCCATGGATTTTAATACCTACTCCAAATTTTTCTTTTGTTTCCTTCACTGCTTGCTCAATGTACAGATTGAATAACATCGGGGAGAGGCTACAACCCTGTCTCACTCCCTTCCCAACCACTGCTTCCCTTTCGTGCCCCTCTACTCCTATAACTGCCATCTGGTTTCTGTACAAATTGTAAATAGCCTTTCGCGCCCTGTATTTTCCCCCTGCCACCATCAGAATTTCAAAGAGAGTATTCCAGTCAACATTGTCAAAAGCTTTCTCTAAGTCTACAAATGCTAGAAACGTAGGTTTGCCTTTCCTTAATCTAGCTTCTAAGATGAGTCATAGAGTCAGTTTTGCCTCACGTGTTCCAACATTTCTACGGAATCCAATCAGATCTTCCGAGGCCGGCTTAACTACTAGTTTTTCCATTCTTCTGTAAAGAACTCGCGTTAGTATTTTGCAGCTGTGGCTTATTAAACTGATAGTTTGGTAATTTTCACATCTGTCAACACCTGCTTTCTTTGGGATTGGAATTATTATATTGTTCTTGAAGTCTGAGGGTATTTCACCTGTCTCATACATTGCTCACCAGATGGTAGAGTTTTGTCAGGACTGGCTCTCCCAAGGCCGTCAGTAGTTCCAATGGAATGATGTCTACTCCGGGGGCCTTGTTTCGACTCAAGTCTTTCAGTGCTCTGTCAAACTCTTCACGCAGTATCATATCTCCCATTTCATCTTCATCTACATCCTCTTCCATTTCCATAATATTGTCCTCAAGTACATCGCCCCTGTATAGACCCTCTATATACTCCTTCCACCTTTCTGCTTGCCCTTCTTTGCTTAGAACTGGGTTTCCATCTGAGCTCTTGATATTCATACAAGTGGTTCTCTTTTCTCCAAAGGTCTCTTTAATTTTCCTGTAGGTAGTATCTATCTTACCCCTATTGAGAGAAGCCTCTACATCCTTACATTTGTCCTCTAGCCATCACTGCTTAGCCATTTTGCACTTCCTGTTGATCTCATTTTTGAGGCATTTGTATTCCTTTTTGCCTGCTTCATTTAATGCATTTTTTTATTTTCTCCTTTCATCAATTAAATTCAATATTTCTTCTGTTACCCAAGGATTTGTACAAGCCCTCGATTTTTTACCTACTTGATCCTCTGCTGCCTTCACTATTCCATCCCTCAAAACTACCCATTCTTCTTCTACTGTATTTCTTTCCCACATTCCTGTCAATTGTTCCCTTATGCTCTCCATGAAACTGTGGTTTAGTCAGTTTATCCAGGTCACATCTCCTTAAATTGACACCGTTTTGCAGTTTCTTCAGTTTTAATCTACAGTTCATAAACAATAGATTGTGGTCAGAGTCCATATCTGCCCCTGGAAATGTCTTACAAGTTAAAACCTGTTTCCTAAATCTCTCTCTTACCATTATATAGTCTATCTGATACCTTCTAGTATCCCCAGGATTCTTCCATGTATACAACCTTCTTTTATGATTCTTGAACCAAGTGTTAGCTATGATTGAGTTATACTCTGTGCAAAATTCTACCAGCCAGCTTCCTTTCATTTCTAACCTCCAGTCCATATTCACCTACTATGTTACCTTCTCTCCCTTTTGCTACACTCGAATTCCAGTCATCCATGACTATTAAATTTTCGTCTCCCTTCACTACCTGAGTAATTTCTTTTATCTCATCACACATTTCATCAATTTCTTCATCATCTGCAGAGCTAGTTGGCATATAAACTTGTACTACTGTAGTAGGTGTCGGCTTCGTGTCTATCTCAGCCACAATAATGCGTTCACTATGCCGTGCTGTGCGGGTACTGCGAACAGCTGAGAGCAAGGGAAAACTACAGCCGTAATTTTTCCTGAGGGCATGCAGCTTTACTGTATGATTAAATGATGATGGCGTCCTCTTGGGTCAAATATTCCGGAGGTAAAATAGCCCCCATTTGGATCTCCGGCAGGGACTACTCAGGAGGATGTCGTTATCAGGAGAAAGAAAACTGGCGTTCTACGGATCGGAGCGTGGAATGTCAGATCCCTTAATGGAGCAGGTAGGTTAGAAAATTTAAAAAGGGAAGTGGATAGGTTAAATTTAGATATAGTGGGAATTAGTGAAGTTCGGTGACAGGTGGAACAAGACTTCTGGTCAGGTGAATACAGGGTTGTAAATATAAAATCAAATAGGGGTAATGCAGGAGTAGGTTTAATAATGAATAAAAAAATAGGAGTGCGGGTAAGCTACTACACACAGCATAGTGAACGTATTATAGTGGCCAAGATAGACACAAAGCCCATGCCTACTACAGTAGTATAAGTTTATATGCCAACTAGCTCTGCAGATGCCAAAGAAATTGAAGAAATATACGATGAGATAAAAGAAATTATTCAGGTAGTGAAGGAAGACGAAAATTTAATAGTCATGGGTGTCTGGAATTCGACAGTAGGAAAAGGGAGAGAAGGAAACATAGTAGGTGAATATGGATTGGGGCAAAGAAATGAAAGAGGAAGCCGTCTGGTAGAATTTTGCACAGAGCATAACTTAATCATAGCTAACACTTGGTTCAAGAATCATAAAAGAAGGTTGTATACATGGAAGAATCCTGGAGATCCTAAAAGGTATCATATAGATTATATAATGGTAAGACAGAGATTTAGGAACCAGGTTTTAAATTGTAAGACATTTCCAGGGGCAGATGTGGTCTCTCACCACATTCTATTGGTTATGAACTGTAGATTAAAACTGAAGAAATTGCAAAAAGGTGGGAATTTAAGGCGATGGGACCTGGATAAACTGACTAAACCAGAGGTTGTACAGAGTTTCAGGGACAGCATAAGGGAACAATTGACAGGAATGGGGGAAAGAAATTCAGTAGAAGACGAATGGGTAGCTCTGAGGGATGAAGTAGTGAAGGCAGCAGAGGATCAAGTACGTAAAAAGACGACGGCTAGTAGAAATCCTTGGGTAACAGAAGAAATATTGAATTTAATTGATGAAAGGAGAAAATATAAAAATGCAGTAAATGAAGCAGGCAAAAACGAATACAAACGTCTCAATAATGAGATCGACAGGAAGTGCGAAATGGCTAAGCAAATGTAAGGATGTAGAGGCTTACCTCACTAGGGGTAAGATAGATACTGCCTACAGGAAAGTTAAAGAGACCTTTGGAGAAAAGAGAACCACTTGTATGAATACCAGTTCTAAGCAAAGAGGGGAAAGCAGAAAGGTGGAAGGAGTATATAGAGGGTCTACACAAGGACGATGTACTTGAGGACAATATTATGGAAATGGAACAGGATGTAGATGAAGATGAAATGCGAGATACGATACTGCGTGAAGAGTTTGACAGAGCCCTGAAAGACCTGAGTCGAAACAAGGCCCCGGTAGTAGACAACATTCCATTAGAACTACTGACGGCCATGAGAGAGTGTAATGGTACTTTGACTTCCGCAAAGTTATAATTTACGATCGCGCACGCAGAAGAGCGCTGCGCCAGCGACCAATTTTATAAATAATTTTTTTTTTTTTTTTTTTACTTTTGCATAGTTTTTTTGTTTTTAAGAACTAATGGAGGTCTCTCTCTCTTGTCTTGATATGAAAGACGTGTATTTTTCTGTGATGTGTTGAATGTGCTTTTGGTGAAAATTAAAATTACATAGCAAAGCGATGTTGTTTCAATAGCTAATGAGGAGAAGATAATAAAAGGTAACACTACAATTGGCGTCCTGGTGACAGGACTTGCAATCTTCGGATTTGATACAAGTGCAGTTTGGACTGATACGAGTGCAGTTATTATAAATTTTGGACATTTTATCTAATTTTAACCACTTAATAGCATCAGAAAATGAATTTGGACTAAGTCTCATTCATTTCAATTGTAATGTTACGTGCATGAAATTTACAACAATATTGTTTTCCCTGTTATTAATGTGTGTTAATTTTCATTTTCATGCTGAGAAAATTAATTTGGTAAAAAAAAAAAAAAAAAAAAAAAAGGGAAGGATAACGTTCCATAAAATAATTTGCACGGACGCGAAAGAAAAATTTTGGATTGAAAACTGTATAGTTGACGCTACATTTGCAACATAAGGCTGAAAAAAATTGGTGAGTACAGAAATTTACATTTTTTTCCAGTTTCAAACAGCCATCTGTACTTCCTTTATTCCGATCCATTTATTTCGAAATTATTTTTTCAAATTGTAGTTAAAATTGATTTACTACTATTATTGGAAATGGTAAGTGAAGAGCATATTCACAGTCATTTATTTGTGAGAGGGAAATTTCAGTACCAGTTTAATAATTCAATTTCTAATTAGAAATCATATAGAAATATCCATTTCCATAAGAGAAATTTCAGATTTCAACATATATTTAAATTTTTTTTTTTGTTTACCATTGGAAAATTTTATTTGCAATTAATTATGAAAATCGCAAGATGGACGCTAGACGCGTAGAAATTGTTTCCGCGGACGAGCTTAGTGAAAGTGACACATTGCAAAACATGTCCGACAGTCAAATGAATATTGAACTTAATAGGGAGGATGTGCAAGACATAATTTTACCGGATCGATTAAGACAACAACCCCTATATTTAAACAGATATACAGGCAAATGGAGAGTGAGTACTACGCGACAAAACGTGACATTGACAACGTCAACTTCAGAACCAGACATCAATCAGACACGAAAAAATGACGAAACTAAGACACAGGACTCTGACATGCTCAGCCAGATTCTGAAGTTACTTGGTGACCAAAACAGAAAATTTGACAAAAGATTTGACGCTTTAGACGAGAAAAATGAAAATTTAAAACGTGACATTGGGAAATTTGACACTAAATTCGATGAACTGACACGGGACATAAAACAAAATTTTGAAAAACAATCAAGACAAATTGCCGACTTGACAGAAACCACCAGTAGTCTTGGAAGGAAATTTACTGACTTATCAGACAAGGTTACGAGACAAGAAAAGGTATTTGTGGAATTCAGTGAAGAGACAAAAACTGACTTACAACAATGTAATGAGAAATTGTTAACAGTAGTTTTTGAACAACAGAAAACCAGTACCCAAGTTAACGAATTACGACAGTCACACAATTCCGTAAAAACAAACCAAGAACACTTAGACCTGACGATTACAGACCTTTCAGACAGATTAAATGATGTAACATTGGAGCAGAAATCCTTACAGGAAAAGTTAGAAAAGCTTGAAGACAGAGCAGATGTAGCATCTTTAAAGAATGACACAACTCTAGCAGAAAAACTTGTACATGAATGCAAATTATGTGATGATTATTTAGATGAGAAGTTTGAGACAATGACAGATCATTTTTGATAAGACAAAGGAACAAGTAAAGGGAGAAACAGATAATATTCAGAAAGAGGTACGTAAACTTAAAGAGAATGTAATACCAAGTTCGTCAGTGATACCAAAACCCATAACAGACAACCAAAACATAAATGAGAATCATAATAATGCTAGACCCAGTACACAGTCGAAAATAGAATTACCAATGAGTGACACAAATCCCAATGAACCATTTTCAATGCTACCACGAGATCAAAATTACTATCAGACATCACCACATACTATGCACAGTTTGACACAAAATACAGGACCCATAATACCATCGGGAGTAGCTGATGAAACATTAGTACGACATGGATACTTTCAGACATTTTCATGTGATGAGAAAGACAAAGTGCATCCGATTGTTTTCATCCGCTCTTTTGATGGTATTTTCCCGAGACATTGGTTAGGAGCCGATAAAATTCGATATGTTACAAATTTGTTACGTGGAAGAGCAGCTAAGTGGGGAGCAGCAATTAAAAGACGATGTTTAACATTTGAACAGTTTGAACAAGCATTTCTTGAGGAATTCTGGTCGATCACAGAACAGCAAAGTTTAAAACGAGAAGTATACAATCCAGAAATTTACAACCCGAAGAAAGAGACTTTACGACAATACTTTGAACGCTACCTAGACAAAACATTATATTGGACAAAACCAGCAGATTTACCAGATGTAATTAGAACACTTAAAAGCCACTTACCATTTCCTTACCATGATAAATTAATAGGAGTGTCCGAGGACAACATAAAGAATTTTTTCAGTTATGTTGATGAGATAGATGTTGTTTACAGAGATGAGATCAGGAATTTCAATCAATTGTATCCAATCCATCCAAGCAATTCGCACACGCACAACAGAAATGACAGAGGCTATTGGAATCCGCCTCCGACACCACAACAAAACACTCAAAGAAACAATTCACACTACAGTGGGACAAATCCATTCAATATTAGGAGAAACAACTCGCAACATTGGCAAGGAGACAGTAATTATTACTATAATGGTTATCCGAACAGTAATTACAATCAGAACAATAACAGTTATATTCAAAATAACAACAACAGAAGAAGGAACCGAAATTATAGAGATCAAAGAGGAGAGGATAACACGTACCATCCAGGATATTTTCAGAGAAACAACATCCAACAACATCCAAACATGTATTGCAGGAATAACAGTAATGACAATACCAGTTACAGTCATGGGCGAAATAATGTATGGGGAAATCACAATGGACAACCGCCACGACACACGCAATACAGCAACCCTCAATTTGTACCTAACGGAACACCCGATGCGACGCGGGGTAATGTCAACAACCAAACAGCTGATACTTGGGTGACGCGCGACAGAAATGTAAATATTATTGAGTTGGGCAATGAACCCAACCCACAGCAACAACCGAATTTGCCAGAAAACGAACGACGACCGAGCTAAGCGCTCGAGTTACGGTCAATAGGGAGCAGAGCGCAACGGAACCAACGATTTGTTTTCTCCGATATGATGACAGTAAGAAAATAGAAAAGGAATTATATCAGGATGTAGATTTTAATAGTACCAGTAAAACAAAGAAGATTATTCAGGCTATAACACGAGTTATCATTGGTAGTTATGAAGTGGAAGTAATGTTAGATACAGGAGCAGCAGCAAGTGTCATTTCAATGTCCTTATATAATGAACTCAAACAAATAATGAACATACAAACATTGCCAGTCCAGAATTGTCACATTATAAGTGCCACCGGTAACAAATCAAAGAATGTGAAATTTCAAGTGCTAATTAACTTCACATTTTCAAATATACCACTCAATTACAGTTTTCTGGTAGTAGACAAATTAGTTATGCATTGCATATTAGGAATTGACTTTTTGAATGAATATCAAGCAATCATAGATTTAGGAAAAGGGAAATGTCATTTAACCGTAAACCAACAACAACTGACAATAGAGTTAACACAGGGTAAAAACTTAAACAGTAAACAAGGTAAATTTGAACAGTTACATTTTGTGTCTCCACCAGCAATAAACATATGTGATTTAACTTTTAATGAAGCTGTATCTCAGGGAATTAAACCTAATGATTTATATGAGAAATGCACAGAATCTGAATATCTGACGAAGGAACAACAACTTGAATTACTTGAAGTTTTGCAGCAATTTGCTGAGGAATTTGTGGAAAAACCTGGAATTATTAGAGGCTATACTTATGAGATGGATGTTAAACCACACAAAACATACTGTAGAACATATTATAATATTCCTTGGTCAAAGAAACCCGCAGTTTTGAAAGAGATTGAAAAAATGCAAGCTTGGTGTATCATTGAAAGGTCACAGTCTGATACTAGCAGTTAATAAAGAGGATGGTAGTGTAAGGTTAGTGCTGGACGCACGAGAAATTAACAAAGTTATAATTCCAATCAAGACACGACCTATTAATTTGGAAGAACAACTTCTAAAATTTCATAATGTACAGTATTTAACCAATATCGACCTCCGCTCATCATTTTGCCAGGTGAACCTCCATAAAAACAGTCGTAAATACACTGCATTTCTATGTGAGGGACATAGTTATCAATTTTGTGATCTACCCTTTGGTCTACGAGTGAGTGCTGGAGTATTTATTGAAGCCTTAGATGCTGTTCTTGGACCACAATTGTTCTCGCAAATCACAGTTTATGTTGACGACATTGTCATTGCAACCACTACTTGGGAAGAACATGTAAATCTTTTGAAGCAACTTCTGACTAAATTTTCTGACGCAGGTCTCACTATCAATTTATCAAAGACGAAATTAGGGAGGAGAGAAATCAAATTCCTTGGTCACATCATATCAACTGAAGGCATTTATCCAGACTCAAGAAAAATTGATGCAATAAAGAATTTTCCATCCCCACAGAATCGTAAACAACTCAAAGCCTTTCTTGGTCTATCTTCATTCTTCAGGAAATTTGTACCCTACCACCTTCTTAACAGTCCACATCTTCTATCTTTACTCAAAAGAAATAATATTTGGAAATGGACAGAGTTCTGTCAGACAGATTTTGAAGCGATTAAGAATGCTTTAGTTAATGCACCGTTATTATGTCATCCTGACATGACGTCAGACTTTTGCCTAGTAACAGATGCAAGTTCCTATGGGCTCGGAGCATTTTTATTCCAAATTCATGTAGAAATGAACAAATAGTCATCAAACCTATAAATTTTGCTAGCCGCACGCTCACTGAATGCGAAAAGTCATATTCAGTGACCGAGCGCGAAACACTTGCCATAGTATGAGCATTTCGCAAGTTTCGCTACTTTCTATGGGGAAAACGTACTAAGCTTTATACTGATCATCAAGCTCTTTCTTTCCTGCTATCATGCAAGTTATTACATTCACGTCTTGCACGCTGGTGTGCATCACTACATGAATATGATTTTGATATTATATACATAAAAGGAGAATCCAACATTATAGCCGATGCTCTATCTCGTTTGCCACAAGGCCTACAAGAATTTTCAGATGTGACAGAACAAACATCAGATTTCAAAATTTTACTCATGTATGACGGTACATTTGCACCTTACTACAAAAACATGTGCAGGAAGTTAGCCATATTGCAGGACAATGATCCCAGGTGGATCCAGATAAAGAATAAATTACGTGCAGGAACAGACCCACATCTTGAAAAATATTACACGTTACACAAAGAAGTATTATTCCACCCACGAAACCCTGAATCACAGCATTGGTGTGTTTGCTTACCTGAAGCTCATGTTGATGATTTTATTTTATTTACACACAGAACTTGGGGACACTATGGTGTAACCAAATGTACAGATAAGATTATACAATATTGCTATTTTCCAAATTTAAGGCGAAGAGTATTGAGTAATATTAGGAAATGCATCATATGTCAGAAAGCCAAATATTCTAATCGCACAAGCATGAATGAATTGCACCCAATCACACCTAAGAGGCCATTACAGCTAATTTCTTTAGATATTGCAGGACCCTATCCACAAGCACGTGGAGGAATGAAATACATCCTTGCTGTGTTAGATGTTTTCACAAAGTATTTAAAATTATATGCTTTACGTTCAGTTTCTACCACTGCTATTACCAGACGTCTATTAACAGATTATTTTGTAAGAATAGGAAAACCTGAAGTTATGATCACGGATAATGCAGCATATTTTACCAGTTTAAAATGGAAGACATTTATTGAAGAACAGAATGTTAAACATATTTTAATTTCAAGATTTCACGCAGCAGGAAACCCAGTAGAAAGAACATTTCGAGAATTTGGACAGTTTATGAGAGCACACACACCAGTGAAGCACACAAAATGGGTAGAATACCTAGCACCATTTGAACAAATAGTGAACAATTTAACTCACAGTTCTACTGGATACACACCAACTGAATTAATTATGGATAAAACAGAAAGAAATGAATGGACAGACCCTCTACCTAAATTTACAGCAACAACAAATCATGTTAGTTTAGAAGAAAAGGTAAGACAAGCTTACACAACATTATGTGACAAAGAAAGCAGAAATATGACAGAGGTGTCAGGAAAGCCCAAACATTTCAAGTTGATGAGTTAGTTTTACTAAGAACACATCCTAAACCCAAAAAAACTGAAACATTTAAACAGGAAATGGCAGATCTTATACTCTGGACCATACCGAATTGCAAATATTCCACACCCTGGCTGTTATTCATTAGAATATCCATTAACACATAAACCCAGAGGTCTACATCCACACAGACATTTGAAAAAATACATACAGTAAAATGTTAGCTACTGAGGAGAAGATAACTAATATGATACACAGTTATGATGAGCCTACATTTAAGTTATACAGATACTTACAATCTAATGAATGCAGGAAGTCTAGAAAGCAATGTGAACCATCCAATAGCTAATAAGATATTTGGTTATAAGAGGAGTTGCTACTGAGGCATATACACATTAGAGGAGGCATATACACATTAGAGGAGGCAGAGAACTAAACAGAATTATTTTCTTTAGGAGGCATGTGATAATAGTAATGTTGATATGAGTGATGTGAGTGACTGAATGAGATGAGTGAATGTAATTTTAGTTTAATAAGAGGACAAATAGTAATATGGAGAGAGGTAAATGGTATATAAGATGAGAAAATGGTATTATTATTATTATTATTATTGTTGTTGTTGAAGTAAAAAGTAAGTGGTGATGAATAAGAGGAAAATATATATATAATGCTTAGGAATAAGTAGGCTATATGTTATTTTGTGAAGAATGAATAATGGATAGGTGAAAATGTTATGAGTAACTGTGAATATGTTGAGAGGAGAGAAACTAGATTTGAATGCTATATCACATGTACTCATGGAATACAGAATGAAAGTAGTGGAAAGAATATTATTTATTGAAAGATTGGTATGCCTGAGATAATAACTTATGTGGTGTCTTATATATTCTTATAACTAAAGGTGAAAGTATAGATTTATGTGGAAAGAATTATTTACAGCAGCCACTGTTGGAAATATACCAGAAGATTTAAATCTATAACACTTTAACACTAATCTAATGGGAACTTGTAATGAAATTTTTGGAGTTATGTAGGCTTGACACTTCAGATTGGAAGAATTATTTAAGAGAACATATTTAGCAGTCATCTAATGACATAATTAAAGCTCATCTACTGTACTGAACTAATGCACCATTAAATAGAAAGGAGAATAAGGAGAAAACAAAACGTCAGTCCTCTGTTGCGGTTCATACTCTCATCCCTTCCTTAGAAAAATTTATACATGTTGATGAAATATTTGACATTATATAATTCATGATTATCTGACAGTATGGAGAGACATACACACATATTTATTTATGAATAGAATTTTACAGGTACCACAAGGTAAATACAGAATGGATATACAGCATGGAACGCAGCAGCAATTATCTAAGAAGATTTATTTATTTATTAAGTAAAACATTTATTTATATTGCTTGATACTCATGAAAGGAAGGAGATGAACTATACAAACTTTATAGGAACATGATTGTCTTGAACTATATATATATATATATATATATATATATATATATATATATATATATATATATATATATATATATATATATATATATACACACACACACACACACACACACACACACACACACACACACACACTTACCACACTGATGTACATACTTGTAGGATCCTAAGATATTTAGAGGGGCACCACTCTTAGAAACGGTAATAGAGGGGTACCACTCTTAGAAACAGCAATAGTGGGGACACCACACTTAGAAACGGTATTAGGTATAGGAACTTTTACGTTATATTAAGTTAACATGAATTTTATTTATCATATTTTATTTTGTGTAGTCCACTGTAGGGTATGACTTTACTAGTATTTATAAAGTAGTTAGCAACGATCCCATGAACCTATCCTCCTACAGAGGGCTGTCTTGAAGCTTGAAATATGTGTAAATTTTATTCCAGGGTGCGAGATGAATTTTAAGTTGAATATTCTAGCGAGTTGCCACAATTATCTTCAAATGTTGCAAGTGTAACGGGGAAATAAAAAAATTACAAATAAAATGTATATTTCAATCTGAATGTAATGTAATTCACATGGCAGCACAATGATATTGAATGTAACGTAAAAAATTTACTATATTTTTCATTTAATTCTATATATGTAGTATATGACAACAATGTAACTATCTCATGTAATGATTAATTGTAAATATTTGTATATGTACTTACTATATCAAGAAATGTATTTTAAGGAGATGTTAACGAGCTGCAAAGGACTTGTGCATGTAGCACATGATTCATATAAATGGAACTGAAAATGCAAAGAAGAAACCAACGTGATGGAACACTGGTCAAGCAATATTTACGTAGTGTCAATATGCTTTGAAGTGTATGGTGTTGTGGAAGCCGGCAGGTCTTCAGGTTGGTGTAAAAGACAAGCTCATCGCCTGTCGTAGGCAGTGAGGTGTTTCCTGTACCCTCATTGACCATTTATACCCCGGTAGACGCCACCAAAATTTGACTGCTGGAGATCACAATTTCGTGTTGACACATTGAACAAACTTTGGATTTTCTTCAAGTCACACGCACGAGATCCAGGCAGTACACACACACTCAGAATCCGATACTACGTTTAAAGACATTGGAGCAATATAATAGAAGCATTTACTGTTCGAATTAATTCCATTGTAAACACGAATCATGTGAATTGTGAACTGAATTCAAACGCTGTGCTAAGCAACGCTAATACGCTGCAATTCAAAGACATTCATGTTACGACTCCTAAAGAAGATACACACCAAAAAGACGGTATACAAAGACCGATATGCAAAGTGCATTATGCTAAGAAATATTTTTTGTAATATGTAAATTTCTTATTTTCTCATATATGTATGTATCTATGTAAATTTTCTATACTGTATCTATGTAAATTTTCTATACTGCCACGCTTTTTTTTTTACTTTTGCGTAGTTTTTTTGTTTTTAAGAACTAATGGAGGTCTCTCTCTCTTGTCTTGATACGAAAGACGTGTATTTTTCCGTGATGTGTTGAATGTGCTTTTGGTGAAAATTAAAATTACATTGCAAAGCGATATTGTTTCAATAGCTAATGAGCAGAAGATAATAAAAGGTAACACTACAAGAGCCAGTCCTGACAAAACTCTACCATCTGGTGAGCAAGATGTACAAGACAGGCGAAATACCCTCAGACTTCAAGAGGAATATAATAATTCCAATCCCAAAGAAAGCAGGTGTTGACAGATGTGAAAATTACCGAACTATCAGTTTAATAAGCCACAGCTGCAAAATACTAACGCGAATTATTTACAGACGAATGGAAAAACTGGTAGAAGCCGACCTAGGGCAAGATCAGTTTGGATTCTGTAGAAATGTTGGAACATGTGAGGCAATACCGACCCTACGACTTATCTTAGAAGAAAGATTAAGGAAAGGCAAAACCTACGTTTCTAGCATTTGTAGACTTAGAGAAAGCTTTTGACAATGTTGACTGGAATACTCTCTTTCAAATTCTAAAGATGGCAGGGGTAAAATACAGGGAGCGATAGGTTATTTACAATTTATACAGAAACCAGATGGCAGTTATAAGAATCGAGGGGCATGAAAAGGAAGCAGTGGTTGGGAAGGGAGTGAGACAAGGTTGAAGCCTCTCCCCGATGTTATTCAATCTGTATATTGAGCAAGCAGTAAAGGAAACAAAAGAAAAATTTGGAGTAGGTATAAAAATCCACAGAGAAGAAATAAATACTTTGATGTTCGCCGATGACATTGTAATTCTGTAAGAGACAGCAAAGGACTTAGAAGAGCAGTTGAATGGAATGGACAGTGTCTTGAAAGGGGGATACAAGATGAACATCAACAAGGATAATGGAATGTAGTCGAATTAAATCGGGTGACGCTGAGGGAATTAGATTAGGAAATAAGACACTTAAACTAGTAAAAGAGTTTTGCTATTTGGTGAGAAAAATAACTGATGATGGTCGAAGTAGAGAGGATATAAAATGTAGACTGGCAATGGCAAGGAAAGCGTTTCTGAAGAAGAGAAATTTGTTAACATCGAGTATAGATTTAAGTGTCAGGATGTCGTTTCTGAAAGTATTTGTATGGAGTGTAGCCATGTATGGAAGTGAAACACGGACAATAAATAGTTTGGACAAGAAGAGAATAGAAGCTTTCGAAATGTGGTGCTACAGAAGAATGTTGAAGATTAAGTGGGTAGATCACGTAACTAATGAGGAGGTATTGAATAGAATTGGGGAGAAGAGGAGCTTGTGGCACAACTTGACTAGAAGAAGGGATCGGTTGGTAAATCGTAGAGGGAGACCAAGAGATGAATACACTAAGCAGATTCAGAAGGATGTAGGTTGCAGTAGGTACTGGGAGATGAAGCAGCTTGCACAGGATAGATTAGCAAGGAGAGCTGCATCAAACCAGTCTCAGGACTGAAGACCACGACAACAACAACAACAACATCTTTTTTAAAAAATACTAATTCCCATCGAATGCTTACTCTGAAATTTTCTAGCTCATCTGGGATGTCAACAGTGGATCTATCAGTTATAACATCATATGTATTAATATGTATGGAACGAAAGCTTCAAAAACAGTGAAATCGAGAATGCGATGGGTGCGCTTTTGTTACACAGCCTAAGTGCAGGGCACGTGATGTCCTTAGCCAATCAGAACACAGAACAGACTACATTACACGGTGTGTAATCAGCCAATCACATATTCAAGCTGCGAACACCCACACGAGACCAAATTTTAAGCATGAAGCTTGAACAGACATTGGAAAGTAATGTAGAATGTACGCAGTAGCAAACCAAGTGATGCTGTAACAAATTTAGTTTTGAGGAAATTGGATATATACGTTTCGCCGAAAGGCACGGAGTTTTTGTTGCCAGTCATGCTTGCAACATTCTTCAAAAGAATTATTGCATCACAGTTCCGCCGGACAGGTAAAGTTTACCTGCTTCAGCAAAAAAGTAATTTACAGTAAAACTTAGTTAACACGAATCCGAAGGGACCGAAAAATCAGGAGTTCGTGTTAGAAAAATCGTGTTAAGTGAAAAACACAGATTTTAATACGTATACATGTACAGCAGTACACTAATGTGTAATACACTACTCTATGAATCACTTTATTGTAGACTTATAACACTATAAAGTGATTGTAAAATTACAAGTACTCACAAATTATGTACATTACTTTCTTGGAAAAAATTCGGTCATGGTTCGCTGACGTTCATGGGAACGATAATATTTTGTAATTTCACAACCAATTGTAACGATAGCGTCCGCAAACCCAGAAGTGACGTCGGATGTTAAAGCGAACCGTTATAAACAGTCCAAGGCTGTAAACGTCTCCTGACGGGTAGGTGGAATGGTATCTGTATTCTCTTCCTCTTCACTTTCTTCTGATGGCCCTTCTTGCACCTCGTTCACAGCTTTTGGCACATCCGATTCCACAGAAGCACATACGGCAACATCGCCGTCTACACTAATGAATTCTTCGAAACTAATCCCAGGGTTCGCAACGTCCTGCAGAACTGTCCGTTCATCAGGTGAAGTGGCATCTTCTAACTCGTGGACATCTTCAGAGTTACTACGTCTCCGAGCTCTGTTAAAGCATTTCCCTGTATGATGTGGCGATACTGAGTTCCAGGCTGCTGCGATGGGATTTTATTGCGTCAAGCAGATTCCAATTTGGGGTTGCACTATTGTTTTCAGCAGCACGAATTGCAGCTCTTACAAGTCGCTTGCGATAAGCTCTCTCTCATAAAGAGAGTATGCCTTGGTCCAAAGGCTGAAGGCGGCTTGTGGCGTTGGGTGGGAAAGACTGAAACTTTATGTTGAATAGGTTGAGATCATGAACGTTGTGGGCAGTACATCTGTCCAATGTACGAAGAACATGTCTATTTTGAGCAACCATTCGACTTTTGAAACGAAGAAGCCACTTGCGAAATGATGTGCCATCGATCCAAGCTATCTTGTGGTGAGAGTGGATGCAAGGTAAAGTGTCCATATTTATGTTTTTTAAAAAAACGTGGTTTCTCGGATTTACCGATAATCGAAGGACGAAACTTCTCCCTGCCTTCAGCATTACAGCAAAGTGCCACAGTCACACGCTGTTTGCTTCGTACTCCACTGTCACACTTATCACATTTTATCCCCAGGCTGTAATTTGGAAAAAGATTGTAGAAAAATCCAGTTTCATCCATGTTAAACAAATCACACGAGGCATACTTTTCCCTCAATCGGTTGAGTTAATGCAACCAGCTGTTCGCACTTTCTTCATCAAATTTATCTGCTTCACCACAAATGTGTACAGATGAAATTGAATGTCTTTTTTGGAATCGATACAACCAACCAGCAGAACAACGAAAGTCTTCGGTGCCCATATCTTTAGCAATATCATTTGCTTTTGACTGAATCACAGAGCCAGTTAAAGGTATGTTAGATGCAGTGGCGTAGCATGAGGGGGGACTTTGAGACTTAGTTCATATGGTTCAAATGGCTCTGAGCACTATGGGACTCAACATCTTAGGTCATAAGTCCCCTAGAACTTAGAACTACTTAAACGTAACTAACCTAAGGACATCACACACACACCCATGCCCGAGGCAGGATTCGAACCTGCGACCGCAGCAGTCCCGCGGTTCCGGACTGCAGCGCCAGAACCGCTACAACACCACGGCCGGCTTGAGACTTAGTGCTTAAAAAAGATGCAACAGTAATTCATAACAAAAATATAAACAACTTTCTACTAAGAGCACTAAATGTGCGAAGACATGTTTTGTAGCCCGCGCCGCCGCACCCTGAGTATTGGTGTATCTGCCTGCTTGAGACTCAAATGTAGACTTGGCCACTGTTTCTATACAGTGTATCGGTACGTGGAACTGTTTCAGTGTTTCGGAATGGTTGTGGTTCACTGTTTCGAAACAGTGGTGTTTCATTCTGCCCCTGTCTCGGACCAGATTCGATCTCGAGCCAGACACAGAAACTGTATCGTTGTTTCAAAATAAGGCTGTTTCAGTCCACCTGTGCCTGGAACGGACTAATTGTATCGAAACAGTGATGTTTCATTCCACTCTGTGTCGGACGAGATTCGGACTCGGCACAGGTACTGAAACACAACATACTACTTCATGAAACTCTTTCAAGAGTGTCGAAATCTTTTTGACAAGCAATAGCATGAAGCTTAAGATATCCGAAAATAAAGCTTCGTTTCTAGCTGACTGTCCTGTTTCGAAATGGCGTAACATCTGCTTTATAAACACTAAACAAACAATAAAACAACGCATACTATTCACATTCAAAATAATAAATATGTGAAAATCATTCAGTTAAATTACACTTTTTTTATAACATACGCTTCTCTGTTCATGTACAGTAATCATATTAAGAAACGCAAGTAAGCCTACAACATTTTGAATAAAAAAGGCGTAGAGAGACAGTTATTAGACATATACATAAATTTGATGTAGGTATAATTGCAAGCAATCTGTTTGACATATCACTGATAGTGTAATGGTGTACGGGAAGGGCTGGGAAGCATGGTGAATTTATAGTAATGGTTCGAAACACCTTGAAAGACAAAAAAATTTCTGTTATATTTTGTTATTTATTCGAATTATTTGGCGTTATTTGTGAGTCTATAGTCACTGTGCCTATTATCCACAATGATTCCCTTTGTGTAGATGGAAATTAGCAGGATGGGTATATTACCCATACTAACGGAATGTGTGTTTCTGCAGTTTGCTCCCACCTGCAGTTCCGTTCATGGTGGTTCTTCTGTCTTCAGCTATGGCTGTCCTCAGCCAATCGAAAAGTATGAAAGTCACGCGACACGAAAGCAGCGCATTTGCTGCAGGAAACACGAAACTGCCAAGACGCCTAAGTGATAGTTTCATACTTTCTGCGGCATGATTAGCGCTCTCGCACCTCATTTGTGTTTATATGGACATACTTATACAGTAGACATTCAAGGTGATAAAATGTGTAGGTTTATTAGAATACAAAACACAAACTGTTTCACTGTTTCGAAACAACGTATCGGAACATTACATTGTAGTGTTTCATTTGTTTCGAAACAATTACGTGTTTCAGTTTGCCCATCTCTACTCGAATGCTCTCAGTCCCTGCAACGATCTGTCTGCGCAAATGTCTGCGCACATCACATCTGCGCAGACAGATCGTTGCGTGTGGACAGAAGATTTGCACCAACCTGAGGTGTGTGCAAACCTGCAAGTTGGAGTTGGAGGTTTGAGCGAAACCTCTCAAATCTGTGGGTTCAAAGCACATCTGCGCAGACAAGTTGGAGCGTGTGGACAGGAGATCGCCGCAAATCTGGCGCGAAACAGCTGTTTGCTCAGTCTAGTGTTTGTATTTGTGCGCACAGGGCCTTAAAATGGCTGATACTCGTCAGTGTTCTCGAGAGTTTGTAAGTGAATTCATTGAAATGTGTAGAAACCACCCATGTTTGTGAAAGATTAAAAGTAAAGAATATAGTGACCGAGACAAAAAGACACCAGCATACAATGCTCTAATTGAAAAATTGTGGGCAGTTGACGCCTCGTCAAACAGAGAAACAATAATAAAAAATATAAATTCGTTGCGAACTGGCGAAATTGTTTGCGGATGGATGTCGAAACTTATAATTATCTCTTAAAGCTTGAAACCCCTAATATTATGAGAAAAAATACTTGTCTGAGAAGGGCAATTTCTCCTCTTGAACGGCTGGCGGTAACATTAAGATTCCTAGCAACAGGAAGGATCTACAAGGATTTGGAATTTTCAACTGCAATATCGAAACAAGCGTTGAGTGAAATAATACCCAACACATGTGAAGCTATTTACGCTGTCCTGAAGGATGAGTTCATGAAGGCAAGTCAAGTAAATTAAGTCTGTCAGCGAACTGTTTACTGAAAAGAGTTATCCAAAGTTCAGAAATCTAGAAGATCTGGTATAGGAGTAGATCAAGTATACCAGCCAATGTTATGGTATTTTGATCTGATTGGCTTTCTTAGGGATCAAGAAACACCAAGACCAAGCAGGAGCACAATTAAAGATGAAATTGGAGTGTCAATGTGCGAGGAAATGGAACACGAGGTAATGTAAAACACAACAGGTTCGCCCTGCAACTCTCGAAGTAATTTACGTGAGAAAACTGCTTTCGCTTTAGCAGCCACTATCTACACCATTTTGACCGCTTTCTCTGTTTCCTGCGGTTGGTCTGAATGTTTTTTGCAACACAAGTTGCCAACACAGACCACAACAGAACTTCCTCTATTTCTATATTTCAAAATAACTGAATTAAATTTTTGACGTTTACGGGGAGCGTAGTCGCTAGCCACTGATAGTTCTTTTCTACACCGATAGATGGCGGGCGAGTAGTAGATTGGGGTTTGTGTCGTGTGAACACACTACATTTGCAGCGATCATTTGCATGTACTGACATCTGCGCCGATGTCTGCGCAGACAGATCGTTGCGTGTGGACCGGGCTTTAGTGTCATTCTCGGCTCCCCCTCCCCTCCCCCCTTCCCCTTCCACGAAGGCCGGTGCGCTGCACTTGCTAGTAGAGATGGGCAAACTGAAACACATAACTGTTTCGAAACAAATGAAACAATACATACATTCGAGGGTTGGATTCCATCTCTTCTTCATCGAAGAGTTTCACTGCCTGGGCTACTCTCAGGGTGCACCTTCGACGTGGAAGATTCCCGCCGTTTCCTTGCCGTGTCGTCTGCTTGCCGTCCATACTGCTCGCCGTCCGGCCCTCCTCGCCGCCGCCTGCCGGTGCTCGCCGCCGCCGCCGTTTGGTCGCCGCCTTCCGGTCCTCGCCGCCGCCGCCGCCGCCGCCGCCGCCGTCGCCGCCTGCCGGGGCTCGCCGCCGCCGCCGCCGCCGCCTGCCGGTCGCCGCCGTCGCCATCTGCGCCGCCGTTTGGTCGTCGCCTTCCGGTCCTCGCCGCCGCCGCCGCCGCCGTCGCCGCCTGCCAGGGGTCGCCGCCGTCGCCTTCCGCCTACCGGTGCTCGCCGCCGCCGCCGCCGCCGCCTGCCGGTCGCCGCCATCGCCGTCTGGTCGCCGCCGCCGCCCTTCTCTCGCGCCGCCGCCATGTCCCAACCCACCACCACCATCACTATCATTTTCACCTCTCCCTCCGCTGCTCCAACCACCATCACATGGAGCTCCTCCTCCACCCCACTTCCCGTCCTTCCTTCTCTCCCTGTCTACCCCACCCCTGCACCACTTTCGGCTGTAACCACCCCCAACTCCTCCTCCCCTATCACTGTCGCCCCATCGACAGCTACTGACTTTCTGCCGCTCCCCGCACCGCCACCGACAGGCTCCAAGCCAGCACGGATCTCTGCTCGACGTTCCACAGTCTCAGTGACAGCCACGCCCCCTCCGTCTGCGTCATCCGCTGCTCAGGGTGGTCATGCCCCCCGTCATATCCCCCTGCAACCCGTACGCCTGCCCCCTCTCCACCCGGTCGTGCCCACGAAACCTTCAAAGCGCCCGAATGTTGACCCTTCCCCCGCAGTCTCCTCCAAAAAAACCCCCAACCCCCGTGACCCACCCACCCCCATGGACGCGGCTCCGACCCCCGCCCCCGCCCTGCCTGCCACCCACACCTTTGTCCTCTCCCATCCTGACCCTCAATTCCTTGATGCCCGCTCCCTCACCCTCGCCATCTGGAAATACTACCCCAATGCTCCCATCTCCCAACTGATTCCTCGCAAGGACTCGCTCCTCATCAAATCCCCCAGTGCTTCCCTCCACACCGATCTCCTCTCCCGCATCCCCCGTATCCAATTTGGCCAACGTGCAACCCTCACCCCCTACCACACCCCGTCCTCTCCCCGTCAGCCTCAACCTCCCTGGCGTCCGCCAACCTTCACCGCTGTGATCACGAAGCTTAGCCCCGTGATCACGGAGGCTGAGGTGTTGGCGGAACTCAACTCCCGGCCCGACATTGAAATCCGCTCGGCCCGTCGCATCTTCAATGATGCCGGGCCGACTTTTCTCATGTGGATATTCACCGAATCCTCCTCCTCCATTGACCGCCTCCTCACCGAGGGAGCCCTCATCTACAATCAGCGCCATAAGGTGGACCCCTCCCGTTCCCCCGTCCAATCCTACCGCAGCCAACGCTGTCTCACCTACAACGACCACATTACTTCTGCCTGCAGGAACCCCCCTACTTGTCCCCACTGCAAAGCTTCCCACTTCCTCAAGCATTGACCCAACCTCACCTCTCCCCCCTCCTGCAACACTTGCAACGAACCACATCCTACCTACTCCTCGAAGTGTAAAGCGAAACCTCCACCAGTAACCCCTGAGCTCACCGTGCCTGTCCGTCCTGTTGATGACCCCATCCACCCCAAAAACTCGCTCCGCCCTCCCCCTACTGCTGAGGACATCATCCGTTTCACCACCATTGTGCTCCAAAACATCCACCCCTTCCAGCGCTCACACACTCTTTCCCAAATCGCCCTCGCTGCCCGTTCCATATTCCATCTTACCACCTATGCCACATACTCCCACAACCAGGCCCACTTCACCTTCACCCCCCTCACCACCCTTGTCTAACTCTCCACTCCCATGGTACAACAACCGTATCGTATCCTGTACCACAACATTCGCTCCCTGCCCACCCACAAACTCCTCTTCCTTCACACCCTACGTCAGCACCGCGTGGATGCCTTCGTCCTAAATGAAACCTTCCTTCAACCCCGTATCTCCGTCTCCACGGCTCCTAACACTCTACACCGCACCGATAACCCGTACCCTCTCGCGCGTGGCGGAGTTGCTATAGGCCACCTCAAGCACCTCCCTGTCCGGCCCCAACCTCTCCTTAACAATCCTGCCGAGCATCTCACCCTCAGCCTCTTCTTCCCCACCCTTACCATCACCTGTGCCACCACTTATGTCCGCCCTCGCACCCCCATCCCGTACGATTTCCTGGCCCACATTGACCGCACCTTCTCCACCTACGTGATTGCTGCCGACCTCAATATCCACAGCCGTGATCCTGCCGACCTCCGGCGGTGGCATCAGTTTCTCACCACTCTCCAGGGAGACCTGGTTCCCCTGCCTCAGCACACCCAGCCCGAATCCAACACCACTCCTGATGTGGTCCTTGCCTCTCCAAACCTCCTTGGGCGCATCACCGCGGATGTCCTTGACCTCATTGGCAGTGACCATGCTCCTGTCCTCCTCACTATCTCTAACGGCCGCCATCCCCGCCACACTCCTCGCCCTGCCGTCCCTCCTAAACTTGTCCATGATTACTCCCGTGCCAACTGGGATGCCTACCGGGATTCCATTCACACCCAGGTTGATGGCCACGACCTTACCCTCCAGTCTCCTGATGACATCGCTCGCGCTGCTGCCTTCCTGCACCAGACATTGTCTGAACCGTCACCACCCATATCCCCACCAAAGCCATCCACCCTCACTGCCCCGCCCTGCCTCCACAGGTCGTCCTTCTCCTTCGAGAGTCCCGCCGCCTCTACCGCTCTTTTCTCCACACTCGTGACCGGGATACACTTACCCGCCACCGGCAATTACAGCGACACATCCGCAACCAGCTTGTTCGAAGAAACGCCGAGCCTGCCGCCAGACATGTACACAACTCAACACCATGCTCCCCATCAACTCTTCCAAGTATTGGTCTGCTTTCCACCGCCTTACTGGGAACCGCCCCACCCCCCAGTACCCTCTCCTCCTTAATGACCGTCCCTTTCCTGACAACCTCAGTAAGGCCAACCACTTTGCCTCCCACCTCTCTGATGTTTTTTCCCTCCCAGATGATCCCCACTTTGACCGTAGGAATACCTCTGTTCCTCCCCTTGCTCCTAGCTTCCAGTACTTGGGCCACACCCCACCTTCTGCACTTAACACTCCCATCACTACACAGGACATCAGCCTCACACTCCACACTAAACGCAACACTGCTCCCGGCCACGACTGCGTTACCTACCGCCACCTCAAACACTGCCCTCCCTCCTTCCTTTCCCTCCTTGCCACCCTCTACAATGTCATCCTTGCCACTGGCTTCTATCCCGACCGGTGGAAAACCTCCCGTATCCTGATGTTCTCCAAACCCAATAAGCCTCCATCTGATGCCTCTTCCTATCGTCCTATCTGTCTCACATCGGTGTTCAGCAAGCTCTTGGAATCCATCCTTTCCCGGCGCATCCATCTCCACCTCCACCAAAACCACCTCCTCCCAAACACCCAATGTGGCTTTCGACCTTCCTTCTCTGCTGATGACCAACTCCTCCGCCTCACTCATCTACTCTCCCTCCAGCTTAACTCCCATCGCTCCGCCATTTTTGTCTCACTTGACCTCGAAAAGGCCTACGACCGTGTCTGGCATCCCGGTCTCCTGTTTAAACTCCAAACCTACGCCCTTCCTATCAACTACATCCATCTGGTGGCCTCCTTCCTCTCCCACCGCCCCTCCTATGTTACCATCCATCATGCCACTTCCCACACCTTCTACCCCTCTGCCGGTGTGCCCCAGGGCTCTGACCTCTCCCCTCTCCTCTACCTCCTGTACACGGCAGATATGCCCCAACCCCCCCCCCCCCCTCCAGTACACCTCTTGCAATATGCTGATGACACCGCATTCCTCGCCCTCGCTCCTACCCTCCAACAGTCCCAACGCCTTCTCCAGAATCACCTTGACCTTTTTGCTGCATGGTGTAACCAATGGCTCCTGAAACACAATCCTTCCAAGACCCAGGAAATCATCGTAGGTCGTACCACTCGCTCCTTCCGGCTCATGGATTTCTCCCTTACTGTCTGCGCACATCCTGTCCGCCTCACCCCCACCCTCACCTACCTTGGCCTCACCTTTGACCATCACCTCACCTGGATACCTCATCTCCGCTCCATCCAATCCAAAGCCCACAACCGCCTCCGACTCCTCAAACTCCTCTCTGGCCGGACATGGGGGTTGCACCCCTCTACCATCCTCCACACCTACAAATCCTTCATCCGTCCCATCCTCTGTTATGCCAGTCCTGCCTGGATGTCTGCCCCCCCAAATTCTATCAGTCCCTCCAGATCCTTGAGCGTCATGCACTCCGCCTCGCCTTCCGTATCCGCCTCCCGTCCCCCACGCGGATCCTCTATGATCTCATTCCTTTCCCCCATCTGCTCCTATTCCTCGAACATATCCGCATCCTCTACACCTCCCGCCATCTCGAACCCCCTCACCCCCTGGTTGCTCCTCTCCTCTCCCATCCCCGCCCCCTGCCACGTCTTCACCGTTGTGTCCCCCCTACCCTCCATCTCTCCACCCTCCATCTCCTTTCCCAAGGTGGCTTCCGTCACCTCCCCCTCCCGGATGATGCCCTCTCTCCCTCCATTTATCCTTCCTTTCAACTCTGATCCTCAATCCCCCTCCTTTCCTCTGTCCTTTCCCTGGGCTCCCTCTTCCCCCTCCCCTTCCGTCCTGTTTTCTCCCCACTAACCCTCTCCCTACCTCCCTTCTCCCCCCCAGTCCTTTTGTATTCCCCTCCTCTGCCTACCCCACTCCCTGTCGCGTCTGCCCCCCCCCACCCCTCTTATTGGTCCTCATCCTCCTTCAGCTCCTTTCCCAGCTCCCCCCTTCGCTTTTAATCTCCTTTCCCCCTTTTTTGTTTTCCCATCTTCTGTCCAGTTTCCTCCCACCTGCTCTCGACTGTGGTGTCACATTTGCCAACTTTTTAGTGCAGTGTTCCAGTGACTATTCAGTGTTGTTTGTCTTTCTCGTGTTGCGAACAGAAACCATGCTGTCGCTGGGTGTGAATTTTATGTCCTTTGCGAACAGAATCCAGACTGTCGCCGTGTTTTTTAATTGTCTATTGTTTTCCCTGTCTGCTTCGTATGTATTTTTCTTAGCATCATCATCCCTCTGTTGTTGTTTTAAGTTCCACGATTTCTTTTCGCCTTGTTACTCTCTAAGTCTCCGATTTTATCGCCTGTTTTTTACTATTTGTCCTCTTGATCTTTGTCACAAAATCTGTCGGCTGAAGAGCGGCATACTAAGCTGCTGCCAGCCCGCCACCATCGGGGGGAATTGAAATTCAATAAATAAAAAATAAAAAATGAAACAATACAATGTAATGTTTCGAAACGCTGTTTCGAAACAGTGAAACAGTTTGTGTTTTGTAATAGTACTGGAGGCGGGAGCAAACTGCAGAAACAACGGATACGCTACTGGGATTCCCAAATTTCGTTAGTATGGATAATATATACCCGGCCTGCTAATATTCATGCACACATTTGGAGAATAGGCACATTGACTATAGACTCATGAATAAAGCCACATAATTCGAAAAAATAACGAAATATAAGAGAAAAAAATGTTTGTCCCTCGAGGTGTTTCAAATCATTATTATAAATCCACCATGCTTCCCAGCCCTTCCCGTTCACCATTACATCATCAATGATCCGTCAATCACATTGCTTGAAAGTACATCCAATTTACGTATATGTCTAAAAACTGCCACTCTACGCCTTTTCTAATTCAAAATGTTGTAGGTTTACGTGAGTTTTTTTAATGTGATTACCGTACATGAACAGAGAAGCGTATTTTATAGGACATGTGTAATTTAACTGAATGTTTTTCACACTTTTATTACTTTGAATGCGAACAGTGTGCTTTATTTTATTGTTTGTAAGTGTTTATAAAGCATATATTACGCCATTTCGGAATAGAGCAGTCAATTAGAAACGAAACTTTATTTTCGGAAATGTTAAGCATCATGCTGTTGTGTGTCAAAAAGATTTCGACACTCTTGAAAGAGTTCGATGAAGCAGTATGTTAAACGTATTTCCGTATCTGTGCCGTGCCTGAATCTCGTCCGAGACAAAGTGAAGTGAAGCATCACTGTTTCGATACAGTTAGTCCGTCGAAGCACAGGTGGACTGAAACAGCGTTATTTTGAAACAACGATACAGTTTCTGTGGCTGGCTCGAGATCGAATCTGGTCCCGTTATCCGACACAGTGCGGAATGAAACACCACTGTTTCGAAACAGTGAAACATAGCAGTTTCGAAACAGTGAAACAGTTCCACGTATCGATACACTGTATCGAAACATAGAAACAGTGGCCAAGCCTACTTGCTAGCAGGTATCGAGACTAGTCTCTGCCGCTTATGCTGGCTTTTAACACGGAAGTGAACAGTCGCACGGTTTGTGTTCATAGGCATTCTTGAGTGATTGTAGTGCATATTTGCGTTGTGTCGCCAACATGAGTGAGCCAGCAACTGAACACCTTATAGAACTTTTGTTAAAAACGCCTTTTTCTGCATTAATGCACTAAAAAAAGTGCGAATTGAAGAACAAATGGCCTCCTGTATTTTTTAAGTGAAGCCAAACAAGAACGCACTTTTCAGACAGCCTGGTACGAAAAGTATGCTTGGCTGACTGCGAATGCAGTTAATAACATATTATATTGTTATAAATTTCTTCTGTTTGGTGGTGAAAATGAATGATGCAATCAGAGCATTTTTACAATAAAGAAATTTTACAGGAAAGCACAAAAGCATCAGATATCAAAACGTCACCTGCAGAACAAAGAATCATTTCAGTTATTGGACAAAATTACAATTGAGCACGCCCTTTCTGAAGCTGCTCGTCTGACAGCAATAAAATTCAACAAACAAGTTGCACCCAGTAGGAGAGTATTGGCTCGTCTCAGTCAGGCAATTGTATTTCTTTGTAAACAAGAAATAGCGTTTCGCGGCCATCGAGAAGACGAATCCTGCAGCAACAACTGTAATTATCTGAAATTGTTGGATTTACTAGCTCAAGGAGAGCAGGTAATCCGAGACCATCTATCATCGTCTTCAACCTTTAAAGGAACTTCTCCAGATATACAGAATGATGTAATGGAAATGATAACTCTGGCAGTTAATGAGAAAATAAAATCTGAAATTCAGAACTGCAATTTCATTTCGATTTAGGCTGATGAAACATTAGACGTGTCATGCAACAGTCAAGTGAGTATAATATTCAGGTACTGTATTGCAGACAAAATTGAGGAAAGATTCGTTGGATTTTACGATGTTTCTGGAGATAAAACTGCTGAAGGTTTGTCAAACATTATTCATGCAGTGTTGAAAGAATGGAATGTGGAAGGAAAAGTGGTTAGTGAAACATATGATGGCGCTTCAGTAATGGCAGGCAGAGAAAGAAGACTACAACAATTGGTGAAGCAGTTCTGTCCCTATGCACTGTTTATTCATCGTTACGCACACCAACTGAATTTGGTACTGTTACATTCCTCCGAAATCATACGAGAAGTACGTATCTTTGTAAGTGATCTTACTGCATTCCATTCGGTTTTCAGCAAATCATCAAAACGAACTGTATTGCTAACTGAGAAAGTATTTAAACTGCCACATGCGAGCAACACTCGCTGGAACTTCCGTTCCAGGGCAGTTTCAACAACATCTAGTCATTTTTCAGGGCTATAAAGTGTTTTTAATTATATATTTTATGATACAGACTCTCTGTGGACCCTGAATCTTTGAGCTGTGCTGTGGGAATGAAACAACGGATGGATGATCCTACGTTTGCCTAGCTTTGCTTCTACTGAGGGTGCTTGGTTTATGTTGATCATCTCTTTAATGTTCTTCGGTCAAAATCTGTCAGTATAACTGCTTGCCAAGATGAAACAAGAATTGTTTTGAGAAACTTACGACAATTAAGAACAGAAACAATCGTTGATGAATGCATTAAATGCAGCTTGTGTTTGAATGGCAACTTATCATTCTGTGACAGTCAAAAGACATCTCTCAGGACACTAACTTTTGAACAAAAAGTGTTTCCCGAACTATCAAAAAGAATTCCCAAAGTTGAAACTGCTTCAATTATTAGAACAGTACCCTTTTTTCAAACAAGAACAACTTGAAAATGAACTGTGGAACATACACGCTGATGAGAAAATACACTATCTCCAAGAATCCTCTTAAAGTACATTGTCAACAATGATTTAGACTCCGTTTATGAAGTAACAACGAAGTATCTGCGTTTGGTTTTGACCCTACCTGCAACTACAGCAAGCAGTGAACGAATCATGAGTACTCTTAAACGAGTCAACAATTGTTTAAGGAATTCACTGTCCAACATCCGGCTGTCGTGTTTGAGCACGTTAGCAATAGAAAAGACACTATTTGGAGAGCTATCCAGTGAGCAGATCTTTGTAGACCGAGTTATAGACTTATTCGTGGAAAGAAAAGACAGGCGCATTGCACTTGTGTACAAGAAAATATAAGTGCTTCTTCTCTTGCTGCTGAAGCTCTACAAATTTGTCATCATTTCTTGAACAAGTTATTATTACTATTATTATTATTAGTGGCGGTGGTAGTGGTAGTAGTAGTAGTTGTTGTTGTTTTATTTGATGCATTTTGTTTCATTTGTTTAAATTATTGTTTGTTGCACCATTTTGTCTCCCTACAATCACTGCACAGTCTCCCCAACATTTTCAACCACGCTACGCCACTGCTAACTTCACACGACTTTCGGAGGGGCAAGCGAGGAGAAACTCGTGTGAAACGCAATGAGTCCGCTCTGCAGTTCCTGCCTGCCCTCTGTCGACGGCAGTCCGTACTACTCGGCCGCGGCGGCTCGCCACCACCACCAGCTGCTGCTCTCTGGCGACGCTGCTCGACACTACGTGGAGCCAGCCGGGTGTAGAATTCCTGCCTCTGTTGTCTGCGCGCCTGACACGCCACAGATGAATGGGACGACCAGACTGACGCCATTAAGTAAAAGAAGATTTCTTTTCTTTTCCTTCGCTTTATCATCGTAACAATACTTTAGCGGGAGATAACTCACCCCGAACCAGATGATCCGAAAACAGTAATTTATCTAGCACTTTATGATGTAAAGTACTCATTGGTGCAGCGAATTTCATTGAGTGAAACGAAGAAATACCTGACATAATTTTATGTGAAGCAAGCGCATTCAGGGGCCGTCACACGTCCAGTAATACTGTCAAACCGTCACTATACTGACCGTCTGAAAGTCCGTACAATGGTGAGCTGTATTAATGGCCTTTAAAATATTCTCGGTATTGTTAATAAATACCGAACGTGTGAGGTTAAGTATTGATGGTTTGACAATATTATCTATTCAGATGTTGACAGAGCTTCACGTATTGGCCACTTGGCATTAGTGTTCTTTGTTTGCTTACAATTCGCCTTTCTTTGTATCACACATAACATTCAATTTTTGAAGTGATCTATTACATAGCACATTTTTAATAGACCGATGCGATTGTAATCACTGTATATACCACTTTAGGATGGTCAACAGATGATTGATTCTCTATGTCAATGTTTACCTTAGTATAGTATCGGTTGATGAATTACATAGCAGTCCGAAAAAGACCTTTATCTTACAAAAATACGTCTTATATCTGAAATGACTCGTAAGAAATCCGCAAAAAGAATATCAGTTTCGCCAAATTATTAATGAACGTAAAAAAAAGTTTTATGTCTGTTGCCTGGACGTATCCTTGCTAGCCAGATATAATTGCTTCACAAGCTTCCCTAAAATTTTAGTAATTATGTTTGCTGGTACTACAGAACTAGTATTCTAAAGACCTACATGTCGCCAGAAATCTCTTTGTTACTCGTAATTTCTCGTCAACTGAGACTGACTCTCTCGTTAACGTATCTTGCTTCTCTGATTTATCTCGTCTCAACGTTAGTAACGTGTTGTACCGGTATGGTGCAGGACTCACCAGAGACAAAACTTCTGGATCCATGGTTCTGATTATCTGTAAGTTAACACGGGGACAGTCGGTCCTTTTTTCGACCATTCCCACACCCATTTCGTCTTTTTAATCTGTCATCCATTGCTTGCAAGCTGTAGGTAATATAACTGCAGCACACACTCTTCCTTTCCCCATGTTCGACATCTTAGCTTGTAAAACTAGGCTGTAAACTGAGGATTTTTGTCGGTATTATTGACAAAAGAAAATGAACAAGAGATTGAAAATGATTTGGGGCTGCTGGCCTGTAGGGTGGAGGGATTCCTCACTGTACCCGAGGAGGTATGGCGCACTTCTTACTTGAACTTCGGACGAGCTCGTTGCATTGCATCAATGGGTTCGGTTGAATATGGACCGAACCTTACAAAAATTACCAATTCAACTTCCATCTAGCATTCAATTTGCCACATATAATAAACACATTAGCAAGAATGTTGCTGGGTGTGAAGTACATTCCTTACAAGATGGCCATAGATATGGACATTTATTCAAATTTTCTGAAGCAGCTGGAAACAAGTAATTGATATCGGTAAGGACATCGTTCTTATTTTCAGCATTTGCCTGCTGAACAGCTTATTGCGAGATCCAGTACACAGCCGTTACGTCCTGCACCGTTGCTCGACGTCGCCAACAGATGTCAGCTCGAAACTCTGTCGGGGATAAAATGGCGATCATTTTATCCCTGTCTCCTGTCGCCGTCTGCAGTTCGTGACTACCTGTAATCCAATCACATAGCATTTTCAGCCACATTGATTGTGTGTAGTGTGTTAACTTTTAAGAACCCGTTACGAAAAAACAATTTGTGAAACTGTACCACGTTAACCAAAAATTTGACAGTGTTTAGAGCTAACTGCCGTTTTCGTCACAGGCGTCTAAAGCTAGCGAAATGAGGGATCCTCAACTACCGGACCTACCGATACATGGCTCTACCAGCTGATTACTGTCGTCTGTATTGCCCGCCATATTCGAATTTGGCAAGAAGTTTCTCTCGGTCTATACGGTGTATAAGGAATTATGGATTATCGAAATGGTGATTTCTTGTTCCGCTTTCAATTGTACGAAGCGGTGGAGTAAGGAGAGTGACTTACCATTTCACAGGTAATAGGACTACGGATACAATGCGATAAAAATACAGACTTATTGCGTTTGCTAATTCGATGTTTTTGACCAGGTTTCCTCTAAAGCACCCAGAGCTACTAAAGACGTGGATTACTTCCGTGAAGCGGATGGATTTTAATCCTACGTCTTGCAATTACTTTGCGGAAACCATTTCTGACAAGATGATTACGTAGTGAGCCCTGGAACGTGGAAGAAACGTCTCAAACCCGAAGCAGTGCCATCAGTTTTTGACTTTCCGACACATTTGATACCACCAAATAAACAGCCACGACGACATGTTGTTAGGATTTTGAGTGACAACGATGATTCTCCATTTGAGGTAGCTAATTAATTTCCTTGCTATGTGTGTGCTTTTCACTTTTGTGAATTTATTTCGTACGCTACATAGGTCTAAGCAATATTGTAATACAGGTCCATATTTTTGTTTTTAGCGTTCTGTCATGGAACCCGTGCTCGATTTGCCCATTGCAGGCGCTACTGATTGCGGGGAGAAATGTTGTCAATGAGAATTCTTCCGTGGAAAGCATGTCCCACCTATCCAATGCAGAAGCTGCGAATTGTGTCGAAAACGTTAGTATAAGGATGTTTTCATACCCCCATCGTTTTCTTATAATATTTTTTCATCAAGCCTCTTTTTTTCTTTTTTTTTTTTTTACTTTATTGTTATTTTAATACCTGTACAAATCAGGTAGGCTGTCAGCGGCACACTACACTGCTCTTCAGCCATAGCGTTTACAATAGTATAAGAACGGAGAATGATAGTGAACAAAGTGACGGGCAAAAAAGAGAGGTCACAGAGACACAAAAAACACGGAGTCGTTCACACGTGACGATAACAACACTGAAAACACGTTGGCACGGCGCACAGAACACTGATGAATCCGACGGTACAAGTGAACGTAGTAGTGGGACGGCGGACACCAAAAACACTAACGACGTCACACACACGAGACACAGAAGGCGATGATCTTCGGCGCATGAATGTTCACTATGCGTGTGCGAGTCCGGGGACTTGCCAAGAGAGGAGGAGGAGGAAGGTGAGTGGGAGAGCGAGAGGGGAGAGCAGGGATGCCACGGGCAGGGGAGATAGGGGGGGAGGGAGGAAGGGGGAGGGGACGCCCGGGGGAAGAGGGGGGAGGGAGGGGACGGGGAAAAGGGAAAAGAAGGGAAGAGAAGGGAGGGAGGGTGCCGAAAGGAAAGGACACCTGATGTGGGGGGCGGGGCAGGGTCAAAGTTGATAGGTGGGGTAGATGGAGGGGACGAGGACATCATCAGGGAGAGGGAGCTGGCGGAAGCCACCTTGGGAGAGGGTAAGGAGGGTGGAGAGATGGAGAGCAGGTGGGACGTGGAAATACAGGCGCGGCAGCAGATGGTGCTGTCGTGCCATGACAGGTATTTAGACGAGGGTGTCGAGATGGGAGAAGGTGAAATGGGCCTGATTATGGGAGTAGGTGGCATACATGTTGAGGTGGAAGATGGATCGGGTGGCGAGGGATATCTGCTGGAGGGTATGGGGGTGCTGGAATGGGTGGACATTCTGGAGGACGATGGTTAGGAAGCTGAAGATGTCCTCAGCGTTGGGGGGGAGGAGGGGGGACGAAGGGAATAGCCAGGAGGGGTGGGGGCGTCCAGAGGACGGACAGGGATGGTGAGTTCCGGAGTGGTGGGTGGGGGGGGGGGAGGGGGGGGGAGGGCCTTACGTTTTTGGGAGTAGGTTGGATGTGGGAGGCTACAGGTGTTTCAGGAGGGAACGGACTGTAGGTTGGGGCACTGCCGGAGGAAGTGCACCTGTTTACAGTGTGCGCAGACAGGGGCCTCGTAGCACTCAGATGTAGGATGTGCATTATAGCGCAGATACCTCTG
The DNA here is from genome assembly GCF_021461385.2 of Schistocerca piceifrons. Taxonomy (NCBI): domain Eukaryota; kingdom Metazoa; phylum Arthropoda; class Insecta; order Orthoptera; family Acrididae; genus Schistocerca; species Schistocerca piceifrons. The sequence goes on along the minus strand of NC_060148.1, from coordinate 90,395,696 downwards.
GCAGTGGAGGTATTGAGGAGGGGAATGGGAGGTGTCGACCTTGTACCGTTGGTGGAAGAGAGGGCACCCTCCTTCAGGAGACAATCGAAGGAGGTGGCATGTTCTGAGAACACCCACATAAGGCAGGTGGGGCCGGTGGGGTTGAAGATGCGGCTGACTGCCCCTATTTGTAAGGATTGGTGCGCCTTAAACTCCACCAACACCTCCTCCTCCGTGATCGTCAGACTAAGCCGAGTGATCACGGTTAACATTGGTTATGGTGACACATTTTATTTGTAAGGCAGCCAGAGGTTTGGATGAAGTCAGAAAATGGTATTCTGGCTGTGAGTGCACAGTGCCCCATATCACTTAAGAAGAGTGCATTCAGCATGCACTACTACAGTCAACTTTTGCCAATCTACACAACCCTGCCCTCTGACATGCCACAGAACAGTTTGTTATTACACACATACGTCAACAAGTATCATAGCATCACCTACGACATCTGTTGTCCAACAGAAATACTATTTATGTGGTTACCTCTTTTGCCGTAAGGGTGGCCGATCTGTTTCTTACACGATGTGGGGTGCTGTCAATGAAAGTGTGACATTTCTTTTTATATTACTGGTACAGAACAGAAAATAAAGATATTTTATTCTTATTTTTCATCAGTCAAAATTTATTGTGAAGTCCCCAGTATATGGGAATTAAAATTTTCAACAGACTGAAAGATGAGGACATTCTCAACATTAAACTCCGTCTACCGAAAAAGAAGCCAAATGAGACTCTTGATACCAAAATTTTACCATTCAATGCATGAGTTCATGAAGGATAAACTGCTAAATCAAGCAGGATGTCACTGGTCAGTAGCCTTATTATGTAAATAAAACTCTTTATTAGGAAAAAGAATTATCAGTTTCAGAATACTGCTCCATATCATTATTTATACTTTTACATGAGTGAATTATTTGTATATGCTCCTGGACCATAATAAGATAATTAATAAATATATGTATTAGACAAATAAACCACTGTTCAGAGCACCATTAGATATTTGGTGATCGTTCTCCAGATCATGCTAATGCAAAAGCATAATTCTGTGTGGTGCAATATTGCATAACATGGCAGAAAAAACTGAAACTTCCCAAATAGAAAACAGTAATTTGTCTTTAAATGTAGATTAATTAGCTAGACTTAGATTGAAACAATGTTCATGTATTTAATTTTTTGCTAATATTGTGCTTATGTTATCTTAGACCTGTCCAGTCTGTCCTGTGTTAAATTTGGATCAGGAAGTTAGTACACAGCAGAGCCTGCCAGAGGCTGCGTCACACCATTGGCTGCATTATGGAATTCCACAGCAGCAGACTCAATGATGAAATTAAACTGTACACGGGCAGCGAAATGATAAAACAGAAAACAACAATTTTGTGTAAAATTCCTTGGTTTAACCATTCAACGCAATCTGAAATGGGACATGCGTGTTAGCTTTTTAGTATATAAGCTATCTATTAGTGAGTTTTGCAAAGATACTGTTGCCCTAAATACTGTATACCATGATTAATTTTTCTTGTACCTGAAATATGAAATTATAATTTGGGTATGATAGCTATGCACATGTACAGGCATGCGTAGAGGCCCAAGTATTATTACACACATATTTCAATACATTTATATCTAGATGGTATCTATGGTTAATAAGAAGATGGAATTTAGGACGAACTGTCAAATTCCTGTGCACAGTATTGGAAGCAAAAATAATTTCCGTATAGATTATGCGTCATTGCCTGGCCATCAGAATGGAGTTTTATATTCACGCATGAAATTGGATGCCCCCAAATATTTGAGACTGAAGTAAAAAGACTACGGTACCAGTCACTCCTCCCACAGTTTTCCATAATAGCTGGACTTAGGTACACTGTCATCATCGTCATCATGATCATCATCATCATCATCATCATTGTTGTGGGGGCTTCAGTTTGAAGACTGGTTTGGTGCAACTCTCCATGCTACTCTATTCTGGCAAGACTCTTCATCTCCGAGTAACTACTGCAATATACACCATCTGAATCTGCTTACTGTGTTCATCTTGTGGGGTCCGTATATTATTTTTTTCCCCTCACACTTCCCTTCAATACCAAATTGATGATCCCTTGATGTCTCAGAATGTATCCTACCAACCAACCCCTTCTTCTAAGCAGGTTGTGCCACGAGTTTCGTTTCTCCTCAGTTCTATTCAGTACCTCCTCAGTTACATGACCTACCCTTCTAATCTTCTGCACTTTCTGTAGCACAACATTTCAAAAGCTTTTATCTTCTTGTCTAAACTATTTATCACCCCTGTTTCAATTCCATACATGCCTACATTCCATACAAATACTTTCAGAAAAGGATTCCTGACAAGTCTGTACTCAATACTAAATTTTCTTCTTCAAAACTGGTTTTCTTGCCATTGCTAATCTACATTTTATATCCTCTCTACTTCGACCATCATTACTTATTTTGCTCCCCAAATAACAAAACTCGTCTACTACTCTAAGCGTTTCATTTCCTAATCTAATTCCCTCAGCATCACCTGATTTAATTCACCTACATCTAGTTATCCTCATTTTGGTTTATGTCCTCCTTTCAAGACACTGTCCATTCCATTCAACTGCTCTTCCAGGTCCTTTACTGTCTCCAACAGAATTACAGTGTCATGGGCAAACATCAAAGTTTGTATTTCTTCTCCATGGATTTTAATTCCTACTCCAAAATTTTCTTTTGTTTCCTTTACTGCTTGCTCAATATACAGATTGAATAACATTGGGGAGAGGCTACAACCCTGTCTCACTCTCTTCTCAGCCACTGCTTCCCTTTCATGCCCCTTGACTTCAAACTGCCATCTGCTTTCTGTACAAATTGTAAGTAGTCTTTTGCTCCTTGTATTTTAGTTCATAACCAATAAAAAGTGGTCATAGTCCATATCTGCCCCTAGAAATGTCTTACAATTATATAATCAGTGTGAAACCTTTTGGTGTCTGTAGGTCTCTTCCACCTGTTCACCGTTCTTAAACCAAGTGTTAGCTACGATTAAAATATGCTCAGTGCAAAATTCTACCACGAGGCCTCCTCCTCCATTCCTTTCCTCCAGTCCATATTTCCTTTTTCTACTATGGAATTCCAGTCCCCCATGACTATTGAATTTTTGACTCCCTTAACCCTCTCGTGGGTAAAATTATTGAGCAGTTTTTTTTTTAATGAATGGAGAGCAGGTAGTAGTTAACAGATAGATATATTTATCATACAGAATATCATATTTGCTCCAACTGTGAAAGTGAGGTCACACAACAAGGTGGGAAGTATTCTTCCCACTGCCCTTCCTTGGAGTTAAATGACAGAAACAACTTTTTCAATATACGTCATATTTATCTGATAAATTTACTTCTCTTGTTACAATGATGGTTCACAATTACTTGCCATGAAAGTTTCTGAAACATGGGTCTATGCAAAGTGGTATTTGACAATATGTACAAACACAGCAAGTGCTCTTTTTGGCACATCCAGTAGGTTCCTCCTAAAATGGGTTGATGCTCCCCAACAGCCACATGACGAATATCTTCAGGAACTTTACCCCATTTTGCCAGAAAGACAGGTTTTTGCCCACGCCTTTTTTGGGATGAGAACCCAGCGATCAATTGTCTGGCTAGATGGATCCCGTATGTGAGCTGATCATGCTGTCCACTTTCTCTTTTACGTATTTTCCTCAGGATAAAACTGTTCACTGCAACAATGTCCATCAGGAAATAAAATATTCTGTGCCACCATTTTACAGAACGTCTGCCAATAGCATACCTTTCTCGTAATTGATCAAACTTATTGACACCACCCATTATTTTGTTGTATTCTGCCACAACTTCAAGACAAGAAATCTCTGTACTAGTACCATCCTTGTTTTTCCTTTTCACTGTGGTTGTTTCTCATGGGTTATGAATTGAGGGCAGGAAAGTGACTGGACGGTTATCCATCCATTTTACCGCAGAAATGGCTCCTTTTGTTTCAAACTGGAATTCTCCTCGTTCCAATTTTACGTTTTCCTTCATAAATTTGGGTACCCTATACTATAGCTTTGAGGAAAAAAATCACAAAATGTCACGCAAACAGCACTGAAAGGCTGCTCCACAGAGCAACACTCAGCTATACAATGCCTCTGCGCGAAGGTACAGCAAAAACGGCGAGAACTCCCGATTGGAAGTTGTACCCTATACTGTTCACTAGAAGGTAGCACCATACGGAGGTGGGGACTCTGAATCCCATGGGATTAGGAGCGAGTTCATTGTAGTGGGAAGCATGTTTCCCATGGCTCACGAAACGGTTAACTATCTGAATAATTTCTTTTATCTCCTCACACATTTCCTCAATCTCCTCCTCATCTGTGGAGCTAGTTGGCATATAAACTTGGCAGGTGTGGGCTTTGCGTCTATCTCGGCTGCTGTTTTTAGCAGCTAGTATTTTTCATTATGCAGCATTAGGTTGTGCCCATATGTAGACAGCTAATTGTGTTTGGTGTTCCATCACATAACTTCTTCACTTGAAGATTTACAGAAACATAGCAGCCGAATAATAGTGCGAGAGGACCAGGAGTGGTGGAGGGATCAGGACTATAGGGCAAGTGCCTACGTGTCTCCCACTCGATGAGGCTGGCCTTCCAGATCGTCCGGCATCTTGTGTCAAATCGAGACCGGCACAGAACGCTGCACGCTGTTCCACACTGGTGTTTTTCAACAGACCTACCCTGTACACATTCTTCATTCTCTGATGGATGTCTGCATGTGTTTGCCCTCCAGCAGCCAAGAAAAGAGCAGCATCATGTCGGTCCTGTCTGTATGAATTTTGTAATAACATCACCATAATTCACATTCAGAGGTAATTCTGACATTGCGGTTATTACCGGAAGCAAGACTAAAGAAAAATCAAGACACGTTCGTAGGATTTGTCGACCAAGAAAAAACGTTCGACAATGTAAAACGGTGCAAGATGTACAAAATTCTGAGAAAAGTAGGGGTACGCTATAGGGAGAGACAGTCATATACAATATGTACAACAGCCAAGAGGGAATAATAGGAGTGGACGACCAAGAACGAAGTGCTCGTATTTAAAAGGGTGTAAGACGAGGATGTATGCTTTTGCCCCTACTGTTCAATCTGTTCATCAAGGAAGGAATAATGGAAATAAAAGAAAGATTCGGGAGTGGAATTAAAATTCAAGGTGAAAGGATATGAATGATACGATTTGCAGACGACATTGCTATCCTGATTGAAAGCGAAGAAGAATTACATGATCTGCTGAATGAAATGAACAATCTGAGTACAGAGTACAGATTGACAGTAAATCGAAGAGAGACGAAGGTAATGAGAAGTAGTAGAAATGAGAACAGCGAGAAACTTAACATCAGGATTGATGGTCACGAAGTCAATGAAGTTAAGGAATTCTGCTACCTAGGCAGTAAAATAACCAATGACGGATGGAGCAAGGAGGACATCAAAAGCAGACTCACTATGGCAAGAAAGGCATTTCTGGCCAAGAGAAGTCTACTAATATCAAACACCGGCCTTAATTTGAGGAAGAAATTTCTGAGGATGTACGTCTGGAGTACAGCATTGTATGGTAGTGAAACATGGACTGTGGGAAAACCGGAACAGAAGAGAATCGAAGCATTTGAGATGTGATGCTATAGACGAATGTTGAAAATTAGGTGGACTGATAAGGTAAGGAATGAGGAGGTTCTGCACAGAATCGGAGAGGAAAGGAATATGTGGAAAACACTGATAAGGAGAAGGGACAGAATGATAGGACACCTGTTAAGACATGATAGAATGACTTCCATGGTACTAGAGGGAGCTGCAAAGGGCAAAAACTGTAGAGGATGACAGAGATTGGAATACACCCAGCAAATAATCGAGGACCTAGGTTGCAGGTGCTTCTCTGAGATGAAGAGGTTAGCATAGGAGAGGAATTTGTGGTGGGCCCCATCAAACCAGTCAGAAAACTGATGACCAAAACATAAAAAATCACATTTCCATACAAGTGTCAGAAAGACACAAAATTCACATTTATATCATTCCTACAGGTCTGTGCTTTTATACTCACCCTGGTGTCACACTGCATCACAGCAACACCTTCAAATTTAAACTTTTTGAGCTCCCCTTTTAGCTTACCTCCTGCTAGTATTAAACCCCCCCCCCCCCCCCTACAACCCAGGAGATATAAATCCATTTCCTTTCTCTTTTAGTTAGGGTAGAGACCCTGTTCAGCAAGTGACATTCTGTTAATGGAGCAAATGGTGCAATTCATAACTCACACAACAACTGCACTGTAGCAGCAAAAGTTTCTGCTGTAAACAGAGACATCTATCTGCAGACAGCAGAAGTGCTGTAGTTGGGAGCTACACCATTAGGCCTTATACTGTTTTGAGTGTGTGAAATACAACAAATGGGAAAGCAAGATGGCAAGAATACAATTGCGCCTACGAACACTAGAAATAACACATCCAGAATTTCTGATGCCCGATAAACTTGGCAAGCTGAAAATCTGCAAATAAATATAAATGGAAGATGGTGACATACAATAAAAGCAAAGAGAACACCATGGCCATGCAAAGGGACAATTTCTAATAATTAGTGACTCGCTGCTGAAAAATATTGCTGTCCCCAACTGCAAAATTGACATCAGACTGGGAATTACAACACAACAACTCAGCAAATATTTTAAAAACATGGTAAATTCAAAGCTTCAAAGCACACAAACACAAAACCAGATTTTGGAACCGAGACTAATTACAGTGGTGTCTTTATACACTGTGGAATGAATTCATTAAGGAGCATCAGTGATGAAGAAACTATTAACAAATCAAGAAATACAATTTGTTCAGCAACAAGTGTCTGTGCGGGATCCCAGTGGAATCATACAAAGATGGTCAGTGAGTGACAAATATATTTCCAAAATAAATTATGCCATCAAAGAACAGTGTGATCATCTTGGTGCTATTCTCATAGACCCAAACAAATTTCTGAGTGAAAACTGCCTTGGAAAGAAGGGCATGCATTTAAACAGAGTACAGTCTGTAACTCTAAGCAAAATGTTTACAGGTGTCTGCAAAATAATCAGAGGAACGGGAAACTAATATGGCCTGAGAGGGATGAAAAATCAATTGCTGCAGTTGAAAAAGCAAAATATAAGCACCACACAAAAAAGGAGGGACTACAGAATATGCTCTCAGAATGCAGCTGACAACATGTAAGTTAACAAAAGAAAATTTATATAAAAGTACTACATCAGAATGTTCAATACGTTATTTACAAGAAACTAGTAGCAGAAATGAAATACAACCAGACATACTATTTATCAATGAACATGGTGTTCCTGAAACACAAATAACTAATTGACAATAAAGGACTATATCTTATTCAGTTACTTCTGTAGATCTAAACATAAAGGTGGTGGAGTTTCCATATATATTGAAATAGGAAAGCCCTTAAAGACTGCAAACTAGAGAAAAAGACTTTTAAATTACTGGTGAAGTGACCAATGACTAGATTGTTTTGTGTGTACAGATCACCAAGTGGCAAGATTAGCATCTTTCTGGAAAAAAATGACCAACTGCCTGAAGATGAATATGAATAAAAGCATTTTTATATGTGGAGACAAAATATTGACATGGGCAAAGAATCAAAACCGAGAAAAAATTTTGAACAATTTTTAATACAATCAAATATCGAGGCAACAATACCTGCACCAACAAGAATGACTTCTCAAAGTCAGACAGTTATTGACAGCATAGTTACAAATATTAGTAGGTCTAACTATGAGTCACATGTAGTCCAGACAGAAATATCTGATCATTATGGACAGCTGATCTGCCTCTGCAGAAGTAAGGACATAATATCTGAACAAAAACAAACAACCAAAGAAATCAGGAACATCAGTGAACAAAAGATTAACATCTTTAGAACAATATTAAGTGGGGAAACCTGGAATGAAGCCCTACAGGCGTGGACTGTAAATGAAAAATTTGATTCACTTATGCCCTTCTTTCCAAGGCAGTTTTCACTCAGAAATTTGTTTGGGTTTATGAAAATAGCACCAAGACGATCACACTGTTCTTTGATGGCATAATTTATTTTGGAAATATATTTGTCACTCACTGACCATCTTTGTATGATTCCACTGGGATCCCGCACAGACACTTGTTGCTGAACATAGCTAACATACTCAATGATAACTATATACAGGTGGTAGAGAATCTAAAATTGGAAAGAAATATTCCACAAAAGAAAGTTACTAAGTTATCACAAAAATCAAGCAGAACCATGTTCTTGAAACCAGTCACAGAAGATGAAATGAGGAAAGGTATACAAAAACTGCAGTCCAAGAAATCCGATGGTGATGACAAAATATCAATTCATGTAATAAAGCAAGGAAGTGAGCAAATAATCTCACCATTGCTGGACATAGCAAACAGCTCTCTCAGAGATGGAATTTTTCCAGAAAAACTGAAGACAAGCAGGGTGTACCAGTGTACAAGAAAGAGGATAAGGATGACACCAACAATTACAGGCCGGTTTCACTGATATCAGATTTCTCAAAAATCCTGGAAATGCTTATGCATAATAGACTAGTTGATTATCTGACCAAATACAACATTCCCATACCATCACAGCACAGTTTCAAAAAGAGTAGATCTATGGAATCAGCAATTGCCAGTCTGACAGAATGCATTATACAGTCCTTAGATGAACAACAAGTTGTATCTGCAGTGTTTCTGCACCTCTCCAAATCATTTGAGACTGTTGTTGTTGTTGTGGTCTTCAGTCCTGAGACTGGTTTGATGCAGCTCTCCATGCTACTCTATCCTGTGCAAGCTGCTTCATCTCCCAGTACCTACTGTAACCTACATCCTTCTGAATCTGCTTAGTGTATTCATCTCTTCGTCTCCCTCTACGATTTTTACCCTCCACGCAGCCCTCCAATGCTAACTTTGTGATCCCTTGATGCCTCAGAACATGTCCTACCAACCGGTCCCTTCTTCTTGTCAAGTTGCACCACAAACTCGTCTTCTCCCCAATTCTATTCAATACATCCTCATTAGTTGTGTGATTTACCCATCTAATATTCAACATTCTTCTGCAGCACCACATTTTGAAAGCTTCTATTCTCTTGCTGTCCAAACTATTTATCATCCACATTTCACTTCCATACATGGCTACACTCCACACAAATACTTTCGAAACGACTTACTGACACTTAAATCAATACTCGATGTTAACAAATTTCTCTTCTTCAGAAACGCTTTCCTTGCCATTGCCAGTCTACATTTTATATCCTCTCTACTTCAACCATCATCAGTAATTTTGCTCCCCAAATGGAAAAACTCCTTTACTACTTTAAGTGTCTCATTTCCTAATCTAATTCCCTCAGCATCACCCGACTTAATTCGACTACATTCCATTATCCTCATTTTGCTTTTGTTGATGTTCATCTTATACCCTTCTTTCAAGACACTGTCCATTCCGTTCAACTGCTCTTCCAAGTCCCGGCGAACCTCAAAGTTTATTTCTTCTCCTTGGATTTTAATTCCTACTCCGAATTTTTCTTTTGTTTCCTTTACTGCTTGCTCAATATACAGATTGAATAACTTCGGGGAGAGGCTACAACCCTGTCTCACTCACTCCCCAACCACTGCTTCCCTTTCATGCCCCTCGACTCTTATAACTGACATCTGGTTTCTGTACAAATTGTAAATAGCCTTTCGCTACCTGTATTTTACCCCTGCCACCTTCAGAATTTGAAAGAGAGTATTCCACTCAACATTGTCAAAAGCTTTCTCTAAGTCTACAACTGCTAGAAACGTAGGTTTGCCTTTCCTTAATCTTTCTTCTAAGATAAGTTGTAAGGTCAGTATTGCCTCACACGTTCCAACATTTCTACGGAATCCAAACTGATCTTCCCCGAGGTCGGCTTCTACCAGTTTTTCCATTAGTCTGTAAAGAATTCGCATTAGTATTTTGCAGATGTGACTTATTAAACTGATAGTTTGATAATTTTCACATCTGGCAACACCTGATTTCTTTGGGATTGGAATTATTATATTCTTCTTGAAGTCTGAGGGTATTTCACCTGTCTCATACATCTTGCTCACCAGATGGTAGAGTTTTGTCAGGGCTGGCTCTCCCAAGACTATCAGTAGTTCTAATGGAATGTTGTCTACACCCGGGGCCTTGTTTCGACTCAGGTCTTTCAGTGCTCTGTCAAACTCTTCACACAGTATCGTATCTCCCATTTCATCTTCATCTACATCCTCTTCCATTTCCATAATATTGTCCTCAAGTACATCGCCCCTTTATAGACCCTCTATATACTTCTTGCACCTTTCTGCTTTCCCTTCTTTGCTTAGAACTGGGTTTCCATCTGAGCTCTTGATATTCATACAAGTGGTTCTCTTTTCTCCAAAGGTCTCTATAATTTTCCTGTAGGTAGGATCTATCTTACCCCTAGTGAGATAAGCCTCTACATCCTTACATTTGTCCTCTAGCCATCACTGCTTAGCAGTTTTGCACTTCCTGAGATTGACAGGAAGTGCATTTGAGACTACTGACCATGAAATACTGATAACAAAATTGGAAAGCTATGGTATGTGAGGGCAAGCAGGGACATGGATAGTATCATAACTATGCAACAGGAAGCAATATGTACCAATAGGGGATGCATATTAATCAGAAACCAAAACCATCAAATATGGAATGCCGTAGGTATCGGTAGTGGGGCCATTGCTGTTTAATCTGTCTGTTAATGACATAGATGCTGAAGAGAAAGAAGCGAAAATATTGTATGCAGATGACATGACAATACTCAGCAATGACCAAACTATAGCATAGTGCGAGAGAAGAGGATACATACCTGCAAACACCACAGATCAATGGCTTCTGGAAAATGGACTTATCAACCTAAAAAAAAAAAAAAAAAACAGTGTTCACAAAGAAAGAGAAGGATCTAGAGGTGGATGAAATGAGACTAGAAGAAGTAGAATCCACTAGATTCTTAGGTATTACAGTGGATAACAATCTGTAATGGAAACAACATATTAACACTGCCTGTAAAAAACTCAGCTCTGTCGCATTTATAATGAGGCAGCTACAGACAAACAGCTTCTGTGCACAGAATTCCAAGGACTCTTCAAACCATACCTGCAGTATGGAGTGGAAGTGTGGGGTAAGTCAAACATTCAAGAAATAAAAAGGCTGTTCAAATTTTAAAAAAAGGCAGGCAGGCAGAATCATATTAAGAAGAAAGACTTCTGAAACATGCAGAAACTGCTTCAAAGGACTAGGCATCTTAACTTATTCCTCATTTCACATGCATAAAACTGTGTGTCACAAAAGACGGTGCAGAGTGGACTACAAATGCTAGTGTACCCACCTACAATTTCCCAGAGGAAGAATGACATACAAAGAATACCCCCCTGACTGACAATGCTTGAAAAAGGACCCCAGTACTGAGGTACCAAATTACTAAGAAGTCTGCCTAAAACACTGCGTGACAACGTACACGGCACTAAGTTTTTGAAGAACCTAAAAGACTATCCGGTGAAAAGGAACTTTACAGTGTTGGTGAGAACTGCCCACATTTAATTTGTAAATATTGTTAATTATAATCAGTGATGTTAATATTTATTTTATTTATTTGCATTTTATGGCCTTGATTGGACCACTCTAGCCAACTTTATACAAAGAAGTTTCCAGTTTTCTGTCAGCCCAGTACTTCTTCATTCTCTCGGATCTTATCCTTCTTTCTTCATCGGAAATCACCCTTCCTATTGTCTATTTGTTGATTCTCATTTGCAGTCTGGTTTGTTTGTCTGTGAGTTTCCTGGTTTTGTCAGTTTTGTTTCTTAGGTCTTCCAAAGTAATCCGTAACTCCTCCATATCTTCTTTGATTTCTGTAATCCACTTAATGCTGTACTTACTATTCCACAATTTTTGTGTTACTCTCCTGATGATACTGTTCTCTGGTGTTCTGATTAGATGCAAAAGTGTGTTTCTTCCTGATTGTACTCATTACTGGTTCTGTTACCTTGTAGTCTGTTTCATTTGTAGCTACTCTCCAGTGTCAATCTTTCTGGTACGATTTGTTTACGCACGTTCTGATGATTCTTCTCTCTCTTTTGAGTATTTTGTCTATTTGTGCAGTGTTAGTTGTTTTGAAGACGGTTTCAGTTGTGTATGTTATTTCTGGTTGAGTGACTTGTAGTGTTTTAATTTTGTTGCTATTGACAGGCTCTTTTTGGTGTAGGTGTTCTTGGTGGTATACTGTGCTCTAGTCAATTCGTTTATTCTGTTATGCCATGTCAGCTTTTCATCAAGGTTATACGTTATGATTTCTCCCAGATATTTAAATTTAACTACAATTTTGAATTCTTGGGTTCCTATGGCAATTTTGTTTATGAGTGGTGGGTCAGTTAATATGATATCAGGTGTGCCGCAGGGGAGTGTCGTAGGACCGTTGCTATTCACAATATACATTAATAACCTTGTGGATGACATTGGAAGTTGACTGAGGCTTTTTGCGGATGATACTGTGGTATATTGAGAGGTTGCAACAATGGAAAATTGTACTGAAATGCAAGAGAATCTGCAGCGAATTGACACATGGTGCAGGGCATGGCAATTGAATCTCAATGTAGACAAGAGTAATGTGCTGCGAATACATAGAAAGAAAGATCCCTTATCATTTAGCTACAATATAGCAGGTTAGCAACTGGAAGCAGTTAATTCCATAAATTATCTGGGAGTACACATTAGGAGTGATTTAAAATGGAATGATCATATAAAGTTGATGGTTGGTAAAGCAGATGCCAGACTGAGATTCATTGGAAGAATCCTAAGGAAATGCAATCCGAAAACAAAGGAAGTATGTTACAGTACGCTCGTTTGCCCACTGCTTGAATACTGCTCAGCAGTGTGGGATCTGTACCAGATAGGGTTGATAGAAGAGATAGAGAAGATCCAACGGAGAGCAGCGCGCTCCGTTATAGGATCATTTAGTAATCGCAAAAGCGTTGCGGAGATGATAGATAAACTCCAGTGGAAGACTCTGCAGGAGAGACGCTCAGTAGCTCGGTATGGGCTTTTGTTGAAGTTTCGAGAACATACCTTCACTGAGGAGTCAAGCAGTATATTGCTCCCTCCTACGTATATCTGGCGAAGAGACCGTGAGGATAAAATCAGAGAGATTAGAGCCCACACAGAGGCATACCGACAATCCTGCTTTCCACAAACAATACGAGACTGGAATAGAAGGGAGAACCGATAGAGGTACTCAAGGTACCCTCCACCACACACCGTCAGGTGGCTTGCGGAGTATGGATGTAGATGTAGATGTAGAAGACTGCTTCTTCAAAGGATATTCCAAGACTAAATTTCTGTGCTATTTCCTGCAGTGAGACAACTTGTTTGGTTTCCTGAATACTGTTGGACAAGATAGCAAAGTCATCAGCCAATCCTAGAAAATTTGAACTCATTTTGTCTTTGGGTCTTCCAATATGGATGTTTTCTAGGTTAATCTTGTACCTTTCCCTCATGATGTATTCTAAAGCACAGTTCAACAGCAGGCGTGCCAAGCAATCTCCTTGTCTTAAACCTGTTTTTATGATGAACGGCTCAGAGAGTTCCCACCTGAACTTGACTTTCGATACAGTGTTGGTTGAGGTGAGTTCTATCAATTTGGTTAATTTTGCATGGAGCCCAAAATTTCTTAAGATTTTTAACACTGAAGGTCTATGGATACAGTCATTGCTTTTTTAAAGTCCACAAAGGTTTTTACAAGAGGTTTATTTCATTTCTTGTAATATGCTATGGCTAATTTTAAAGTGATGATCTGTTCTGCACAGCTTCTCCAAGGTCTGAAGCCTCCTTGGTATTCACCTAATTCTTCCTCTAGTTGCTCTTTGATCCTCTTGTGTAGGATTCTGGAGAAAATCTTGTATGTGCAGTCTAAGAGAGAGATACCTCTGTAATTATCTGGGTTGCTTTTATCTCCTTTTTTGTGGAGTGGATGGATTATGGCTGTGGTCCAATATTTGGGAAACTTTCCTGCTATCCAGATTTTTGTTACGGCTGTGTGTAAGGATGTTCAAACTATATCACTGCCACATTTCTGCAAAAACTTGGTGTTCTCCACATGCCTTATAATTTTTCATCCCTCCAAGTGCTGTTTCCACCTCTTGGGTTGTTGGAGGGTTTATGAGATCAGATGGAGTCTTGATGGGTGTACATGTATTAATTACTAAAAGTTCCTGGGGTTCTTCACAATTCAAAAGTTTACTAAATGCTTTTGCCATGATTTTAGCATTTTCCTTGTCATTATGTGCCATTTTTCCATCTTCCCTTTACAGCATTAACGTGGGAGGGGCAAATTTTTGTAATTGTCTTCCAAACATTTTGTAAAAGTCTCCGGAATTGCTTTTATGGTAATTTTCTTCTAAGGAGTCGATTAGATCTTTCTGTGATTGACTATTGGTTTGCCTGATAATCTGTGTGAACTTTTTCCTGATATTTATGAGGCTGGGTGCATTTTCTTCTGTTTTGTGTGTTTGAAATTTTATCCATGCATGATGTCTTTCTTCACGAATTTTGTCACATTCTGAGCTCCAGCAGAGACGTCTTTATGTGGGTTCAATGGGGCTAAATTTTCTGCTTGTTGCGTGAGTGTCTGAACCAGTTCTTCTAAATTATCTGTCAGTTTTATATTTTGTGTGTCTTCTCTATATTTATCATTTCTAATTATTGGTGCGGATCGAAGTTCCTCTTTCATTTATTGCATTTTGGTTTCTTTTTTAGTGGTGTGAACTTAATTTTGATTTTGACAATTTAATAATCTGGACGTGCATCTACCCCTCTTAATACTCTAACATTGTAGATTTCTCTGTAGAAGATTTTGTCCATAAATACATGATCCAGTTGCCATTCTCCTTTTCTCAAATCAGGATGTTTCCAAGTTTTAAGTTTGTTTGGCCTTCTTTTGAAGTATGTGGACTTTGAGATCAGTTTGTGTTCCCTACAGAGTTCAACAAGTCTTTGACCATTCTTATTTGTTTGTTTATGTAGAGCCCATTTTCCAATGATATCCTGGTATTTCTTTTCTCTTCCAAGTTGGGCACTTAAGTCCCCTAACAGGATCTTGACATTGTTAATATTTACGTGGTTTATTGTTCGGTCAATGAGATCCCAAAACTTTTCTACTCCTTTCCTAGACATTGTTAGAAAATTCTTTTCATTAGTAGAGGCATGGGCATTAATGATGGTATAAATTTGGTTGGATGCTTTTAAACTCAAAGTTGCAATTCTAGGTGAGGTGGTTTGAAAATCAATAATTGAATCTATTATTTTCACATTTACTATAAACCCAGTTCCAAATTGGGAACATTCTTTCATAACCCTTATTCCAGGTTTCCCATTGTAAATTCTGTAGCCTTGTGATTCGAATGGTTCTTCTGCAGTATTTCTCATTTCCTGTTTATCTAATTCATCTGTCAAATTCTTTAGTTTTCCTGCTTTAAGTAGAGAATTAATATTATGAGTTGCAATGTTGTTGATCTGATCTTGTTTGATCCTGTACTTATGAGCTGGCATAAGATTGGGCGATTGACAATGGTCCGACTCATTGATGCCTTCTAGGTGGCTACCCACCGAATCCGATGTAGCCTTCTTGGACAGGACAGTGGAAATTTTTTCCTAAATGACCTTTCGATGGTCAACTTTCGAAGGTAGTTAACCTTGGGTGGGGCAAGTATAGTTAGTATAGTAAGGAAGTATGTGATAGTGAAGGTTTTTGCATTTTTTGAAATTTTCTATATTACATGTACGTGCACTGTGCACCATGTAATCCTACAGGAACAAATAAAATTCAAAAGTTATTGCAGTTAAGGGACAACCCTGTGCCCTGTGGAAGGTCCAGGAGCAAGACGTGCCCAATCCACCCTCCCTATTCCAGTCCTTACCCAGTCCATCCCTAC
Source organism: Schistocerca piceifrons (assembly GCF_021461385.2). Classification (NCBI taxonomy): domain Eukaryota; kingdom Metazoa; phylum Arthropoda; class Insecta; order Orthoptera; family Acrididae; genus Schistocerca; species Schistocerca piceifrons. The sequence continues at coordinate 90,379,669 of NC_060148.1, read as the reverse complement.
AACCCTTCCAATCCCAACCCCTTGCCACAGGGTTCATATTCACCAACCTGCTGTCCACCATTATTAACAGCCACCAACAAACTGTGGCTGAGAGCCAAGTAGACCACTGTGTGGCACAACATGCCCCTAAACATTACATGCCAGATTTCAATGGCTTCTTCACTACCCGAGCCACCTGTACCAACACCAACTCAAAGGAAGGCCTCGGCGCTTGTTGGTGACGTCACTAGGCACGGCGAACGCCAGGTCTGTTGCAGGCACAAACGCCTGGGCATGCTTATCACTATAAATCTCTCATTTTTGGACAAAATGTTTGGTATTGTTTTGGATTCTACAGTTTTATTTAGATGAAAGATTTTCTTACTATCGTAAAGCTACAAATGAAGATCATAGTACTGTATTACTGAATCCCGTCGAAACAAACGTAGATGAAAATGAGAAGATGCTTTGCCCCATTGCAAGCTTCAGAAATTTTACATTCAAGTAACTATATTTACTTGATCCATTTTGTTACCAAAACTTACCCCAACCCCCTTACAATTAACTTGTTTCTTCTATTTATTCATTTTTGTTTGACATTGTCACTGGAAATGTGAACTAATTTACATGTGTAAATGTCCAACTGTTGCCAGTCATTAGATTACAGTCGTTTTCAATGAAAGGAATTCTAAACAGGAAACAAAATAGCTTCATACATCGAAAATACTGCTGAGCGTAAACTTTTTTAAACATGCACATTAGAAAAGATAAATATTCCCCTATTGCAACTGAAAGGAGAAACTTTATAAGATAAAAAAATTTTATTTGATCAAGCAAGTATCTCTCTTTGCCTCTTCTTCAGTCCCCCACCCCCTCCCCCAACATGTACAATGGCAAGATATTTCGTTAACATTCAGTGCTCCTTACCCCATAGTCAACCAAGATACCTAAAGAAGAGCACCAATATGTTCACAGTTTCTTGTAAAAGCAACTCAGTACAAACGTAACTTCCTCGGATTTACAAATAAGGTAAAGAAGCACGAATTCTGTTGCTACTGGACCGTGAAGTTGTTTTTTTATGTCAATCCTTAAAACAGGTGGAAATTTAAGTTCAGGAGTACACTATTTGTTAAGAAGTGTAATGAATTGCACAATTAATTGATTGCAGAAATCTCTCAGAACAATGTGTGTTGGTCAACTACCGCCAATAGTTTCACATTTTCCTGTGTCAGAGGGAGACACCACCATTATGAGTATGCCTGCAACAGACCCGGCGTTCGTCGTGCCTAGCTGACATGACGTCACAAACAAGCGCCGAGGCCTTCCTTTGAGTCGGTGTTGCCTGTACCCTCGTCTCCACAATCAGATTTTCTGAACTGTGCAGATGGGCATTATCCTCACAACACGTTCTCCACTCCTGTAATTATCCCAGCCTCAAGCTGCAGTAACGTTCTGTCCCCACACCATTCACCCAAAAGTTTCTATTCCCTCAGTCCTTATCACCTCCTCCCCATTCCCATCTCCTAAATTGTTTTTGCCACCCTCTGCCCATCTTCCCTGCTCGTCTCCTTTCTTCTCTAACTCCCTGCCCTACAAACTCCTGATGCTGCACCTGCTAGCACTATAGTACCTACACACACTGCCCAACGGCATTCCTCACCCGTACACTGCTATCCCTTACCCTTCCCCACCCTCCTCGAGATGTCTGCAACCGTACCGTGTGATAATTCCATTCCTGAGCTGCCGGAGATGGCAGTCTCATGTGCATGAGATGTGCTCCTTCGTGTGAATGCTTCTCTTTTTCCAACACAGGCTGTGGTCGGAAGCTTACGTGTGTCTTAATTGTGCGTCTGCAGCTTACTGTGTTATCTTTACAGTAAGAGACTATCTTTTCCTAGCTTGTTGGTATTCCTCGTACCTGAAATTAGTATTCAGGTACTTCTGTGATAAAGTGACAATCTTGGAGCTCCCCAGAAACTGGTGCCCATTCTGCCAAACACGTCAATACAAGAGCACCGCCCATAAAGGATGTTCTCATTTACAGTGATACTTGTCAGGCAGAACAGGAATTAGGACATCGACAATTTTTATGTGAGAAAAATAACATCAAAATCTTAGACCAAAAAGTTCATCACAAGTGGTCATTCCTATCTCCCCTCTCGAGGTGATTTTGCTTCAATACAAAACTACAGCGTTTTGTCCCATTGACTGATACATTATTGTTGCCAAGTCGAGGGGGGAAAAAAATCTCAAGATAATGTAATGATAAAGACTTCCTTGTCTGTGGAAAACTTGAATTCGGTCACCAAAAGGAAGACTGACACTGAACATTAACTAGTGCGGTGGCCAAAGATGTGGTGGATTCAGTATCAAAAGCGTAATCCGTTCACACTCGTCTCCGAGGAATCTCTTTGACTGCATGTGGAATTTTACTTCAAGCTGAAGTCTAAAATAGGTCACTCAGTTACTCTGTCCAAAATTGAACAATTTCATTGTTATACTTCAATAAAAGCTGTACACAGGACCACAGGCTATAATTGAAAGAAGAAAAAAAAAGGAATGCGGGTGAACTTTTGCCCTTGTTTCCACCTGTTCATCACCACTACTTCCAGAATCTTCTTCCTTCCGTCACTGCTGAAGGCACTGGGCCACCGAATGGCAATGACAAGAGCGATGAGCACCAACAGAGATCTTGCAAATACAACATTGTTGACTGTCATGTGTATTTTCATAGAAAATAAAATATCTGTCTGCATAATAAGTGGTGTAACTTCCTGTAGGCCCTTGTCCTTATAACTTGATAAAATTTACTGCAATTGTTATGTTCACTTAGAAAAAGCTGTTCCCATAACATATGATAAAAAAGTTAAAAATTGTATTGTTGAATTTCCTACAACAAACCTAGTAAATCCCTTGACACCTCAGACCAAGACGTGGGGTTTATAGGGGGAGGGGGGACTAACACACATCTTGAGGTAATCCTCATAACTATCAGTCTGAGTCAATTAGTGCAATTCACAAGTTGTTAGCCACAGTGGCTGCTGTAAGCTCTGCCATAGAATTTTTGAAACATAAGATGTGAGTGAGTGAGTGAATGAATGAATGAAATAATAGCATTTCGTATTTTGGACTATTGCTCTGCTTGTTACTCTTACAGAAGGCATAGGGAGGGGGGAACATTTGGTGTTAGCAGAAGAGCCAACACCGTGTTGCAAGTGGAGACTGAAATGCAAGCGTTTTAGCTCAAGCAGCTTAGCATGAGGGGGGAAGAACTATACTGACGTGAAGTCTGGATCATGACAAGGAATGAGAATTCAGAAAGCGGACGTAATTAGTTTGATACTTAACTTTAATCCATTAATGATGAACGTCGCTCTGGACGGTACATGAGTCACAATATTATCTGTTCAGAATACATTCTTGAAGATAGTACTTATACGAGGGCTATCCGCAGAGTACATTACGTTTTGGAATTAAAAATAAATAAAGTATTGGAAATTTTTTTTATTATATACAGATGAAAGCCACACTTAAAAACTACTTTTCTACATAGTTGCCGTTTAAATTAAGGCACTTATCGTAGCGATGGACGAACTTGGAAATTCCTTTGTCATAAAATTCGGCCGCCTGCGCCTTCAACCACGTGGTTACCTCTTCTTTTGGGACAGAAACGGTGTGATTTTTGTGGATTTCCTGAGAAGAGGCACTACAATAAACTCTCAAAGGTATTGCCAAACTCTGCACAACCTCAGAAGAGCAATACAAAACAAGCGCAGGGGAAAGTTGGGCTCAAAGATCTTGCCGATTCACGACAACGCCTGGGCCCACACGGCAAATGCCACTCGTGGAGTTCTCGAATCTTTTAAGTGGGAGTTGTTTCTTCATCCGCCGTACAGTCCCGACCTGGCACCGAGCGACTTCCACTTATTCTCAGCAATGAAGAAGTGGTTGGCTATGCAGCGTTTTGATGACGACGCACAGCTTCAAGAAGAGGTAACCACGTGGTTGAAGGCGCAGGCAGCCGAATTTTACGACGAAGGAATTTCCAAGCTCGTCCATCGCTACCATAAGTGCCTTAATTTAAATGGCAACTATGTAGAAAAGTAGTTTTCAAGTGGGGCTTTCATCTGTATATAATAAAAAATTTTCCAATACTTTATTTATTTTTAATTCCAAAATGTAATGTACTTTGTGGATAGCCCTTGTAGTAACTGAATATGGTGCCTTGCTAGGTCGTAGGAAATGACTTATCTGAAGGCTATGCTAAACTTTCATCTCTGCGAATGAGAGTGTATGTAGACAGTGAACCATCGCTAGCAAAGTCGGCTGTACAACTGGGACGAGTGCTACGGAGTCTCTCTAGACTAGACCTGCCGTGTGGCGGCGCTCGGTCTGCAATCACTGATAGTGGCGACACGCAGGCCGACATATACTAACTGACCGTGGCCGATTTAAAGGCTACCACCTAGCAAGTGTGGTGTCTGGCACTGACACCACAGAACAACACATGTGATTTTTTATATATAAAGTTTCACCAACTGACAACCAGTCCACTTTCCAACCTAACCCCAGACCTTGGACTATGCCACAGATCTGTCTGTAACCTCAAATGAGATTCAGAATTTCTAAGGAAATTATTGACTTATTTCTGCATAACTAGTAAATGGTGAAGTAATCATTATATATCACTTACAAAGATGTTGATATGAGGCAAATGCCGCAGGCGTCCACACACCCATAATCAAATAGCTATGTCTGGTTAGTATGTGACAGCCACATAGAAGGTATTCAAAAGATAAATTTGAAGAAAAATAAAGAAGGGTATTCTTAAGTTCATCATTTAATAGTATCCAGGTGTCTTCATCATCAGACCGAAAACTGGCTTTATACAGCTCACCATGCTAGTCCATCCTGTGCAAGCCCCTTCATTTCTACATAACTACTGCAGCCTGCATCCGCTCTAACATGCTTACTTCAGTCTAGCATTTGTCTCCATCTACAGTTTTTAACACCACACTTCATTCTGTTATCTAACTAGCTGTTCCTTGATTCCTAAGCTAGCATTTAGTTTTTATGAAGTGATCAAAGCACAGTGGAATGGAAGAGAGTGCACATATGACAAGGGCAGTGTGTTGGCACACTCTCAGTACAGTGTTCACACCGCAGTAGTGAAATATCAAAAGCCGAAGCAAGATCATTATTCTGATCTTTGCATAAAGATATAAAAAGAAACTAAGTTCTCCTGGCGATATTTGGCCCTTATAAAATAGCAGGTATTCTGATCCCAAAGCTGTATTTCGTTTGAGTCCCTGAACAGTCCACAAAAAAAGGTTTGTACAATGCAGAATTGATAAGACATACGTACATTAACACTAAATGTCTAGGAAGACCTGTATCATTGAATTTTAGTTTCTTTAACTACCTTAGACTATAATTAAAAATAAATAACTATATAGCACAAGGGTGCAGTTGCTTCTACCAAGCAGTGAGAATCTTGTGTCTTGCTATCACTTTGTCAGTAAATTTTAGTGACTGTGTGTATAGATGGACATCAGATATCTATTCAGAGATAGCTACCCATACTGATCTCTGAAATATAACAGCATCACCTGCTGCAACTTCACCAAGGAAAGGGAAGGAATGTAGAAAACTGGGGAATGTTGATGATCATTTCAATATACTGTAAACACTTAACTGCATTCACCAGTAAAAACAGGTGATATGGAAGTAAAAGACCTATACAATAAAAATTTGTTATAAAATAGAATAATAAATAGCATATTAAACAATACCTATTCAGCTGCAGTTTAGCACAGGTCGAGGATTATTTGTAAATCTTTAATAACATGAACTTGGGGAAGATGACAGCATGTGAGCCACAGCCGTCAGGTAAGATAGGCTGTCCTAACATAAGTTCTAGCTACAAAAGGGAGTACACTACCTTGAGGATAGAAAAGTGGTTGAAGGGTAGAACGCTGCTTCACAATTAATGCCCCACAATACGATTCAGTTAGGTGGACTCAATATATACATTGGGCAAGAAGTGAAGGAAACAAAAGAAAAAATTTGGAGTAGGAATTAAAATCCATGGAGAAAAATTAAAAACTGATGACACTAATTCTGTCAGAGACTACAAAGGACCTGGAAGAGCAGTTGAACTGAACGGACAGTGTCTTGAAAGGAGGCTATAAGATTAACATCAACAAAAGCAAAACGAGGATAATTGAATGTAATCTAATTAAATCAGGCGATTCTGAGGGAATTAGATTAGGGAATGAGACATTTAAAGTAGTAGAGGAGTTTTGCTATTTGGGGAGCCAAATAACATGATGGTGGAAGTAGGGAGGATATAAAATGTAGACTGGCAGTGGCAAGGAAAGCGTTTCTGAAGAAGAGAAATTTGTTAACATCGAGTACAGATCTAAATGTCAGGAAGTCTTTTCTAAAAGCATTTGTATGGAGTGCAGCCATGTATCAATGTGAAACAGGGACAATAAGTCGTTTAGACAAAAAGAGAATAGAAGCTTTTGAAATGTAGTACTACAGAAGAATGCTGAACATTACATGGGTAGATCAAGTAACTAATGAGGAGGTACTGAATAGAATTGTGGAGAAGAGGAATTTGTGGCACAACTTGTCTAGAAGAAGGGATCAGTTGGTAGGATATGTTCCGAGGCATCAAGGGATCACCAATTTAGTATTGGAGGGCAACATGGAGGGTAAAAATTGTAGAGGGAGACCAAGAGATGAATACACGAAGCAGATTCAGAGGGATGTAGGGTGCAGTAGTTACTTGGAAATGAAGAAGCTAGCACAGGATAGAGTAGCATGGAGAGCTGCATCCAACCAGTCTCAGGACTGAAGACCACTACAACATGCCATCGAGGTAGGACCTATACCGTAAAAGAAGTAAAACGAGATAGAGGAACAATACCGCTGTAACAATTTAGAATTGTGGTGTTAGTATTTTTCTGCATGATTTAGTGTGTTCAACTGTTTTACAATGGTAGGATTCCATTATTTGAAGACTCACACTGAGATAGTAATGCGGAAGAATTTATCTGGATAGTGCAGCTCCTTCAAGTTACATATTTGGCGAAATGAATGAAAAACGGAGAGTGCACCTGAGTTTTGTTGTCTACATAAGACATAGAGAACACAAGTATCGAGTAAGGAGCAACAAAGAATTACAAGTCCCTCTTGGTCTTCAACTCCGCACCAAAACAATTTACGATTATGCAAGTATAGTCATGTACGTAAAACTTGCTTGCTTACAGCTTTAGCATAACCAAGAGTACTTGTTAGATGCTATAAAATCTAGAAGAAGGGCACATATTTACAGATAAGCTTCTGGATGATGAAATGCATGTATCCAGGCTTAGCAGGTTTTCACAAGCTAAATTAATTGTTAGTAATCGCAGTTTCGAACATTTTTATACGAGTGCTGAACTACATGGTTTGGTTTGTAAATGTTCTTATGGGAAGGTCTTTATTTTGATGTAATTAGTCTCTCTGCAATTCCTCTGGCCTAATGGCTCCAACCAACGTGGATTAATTTTCTATGCTGAAGAATGACTTACCTGTTTCATGAGTAACAACGATTAGCAGTAATTAGTCGAACACGGAATGTACTTTATGGTACAGACAAACGTACGTACGTACGTACGTACGTGTGTGTGTGTGTGTGTGTGTGTGTGTGTGTGTGTGTGTGTGTGTGTTTTGCACATATTCCTGTTAATAAATTTAGAAGAGAACAAGATGGTATGAAGAAGATTAGTGTGAAAACAGAATTCTTCTGACTGGATTGAAAGTTAAATCCACGGACTAATTTAAGCCCATGTACACTTAACAGTTTGAAACAAACCTAAGATGGGTTGAAGATCTTTTAAAATATAGAGACTAATTCGCTGCAAGGTAAGGTGTTATGAATTTTAATTATACGTTTGGAACAGAATACCGAAGGAGCTACGACACTCCCATAGCATCATCCATCTCAATGGGGAACTATTAAGTGTAACAGATTTCTACAGTGTAAAGTGATATGTTATGACACACACACACACACACACACACACTCTCTCTCTCTCTCTCTCTCTCTCTCTCTCTCTCTCTCTCTCTCTGCACCTATAAATGAGAGGTCAAATTAGGGGTTCAATGAGAAATCGTTCAAATATCACTTGCAGAAAACATTCTTGGCAGATTAAAACTGTATGCTGTACTGGAACTTGAGGCCAAAACCTTGCCATCACGAGCAATACTCTTACTTATTCAGTTTTGTAGTCACGACTCTTTCTCCTCTTGTACTACCATCCAAATATCGCAGATATTCTTCTGCATACCTCACAGGACTAGCAACTACTAGAAGAAGTGAGACTTTTGAGAAACAGATTAGCCAAAGCCAAGGTGTAGTTTCCAGAGTTAAGTGTTCACTCAGCAGTTCAGAGGTTCTTTTTGTAAATGGTTTCCCTCGACATCTTTTTTCTTAGGTGTGCTAGGCCAGTAAAGTATGCAGGGAAGTCCTTTTTAACTTTGGATGGTAGGAGAAGTGGTAGTGGCAGAAGTGAAGTTGTGTGGGATATTCTGGAACGTGACTGGAGAACTCACAAAAAGTGAGGTTCGAGTTTGTATCCTGACATGGCACACAGTTTTAATCTGCCAGTAAGATAGAAAAAGGTGCACACACACTACTACACAGGGAAACATTTATTGAGCAAATGAACATACGTGGCAAATAAATATACATCAATCTATACAGGTGTTGACACCTCTGCTTAGAAAAGCTCGTGTAACAGAAGTTTATACAAAGCAATCCGAGCAATAGATTTTTACTTGGGGCATACTCAATCGGATGACTTCACTGGTAAAGTTGCACACTAAGTGGTGACATACAAGGAGAAAGGTTCAAATTATTCAGGTGTTCAAGTTCCCAACGGGCATCCACCTCCAACCCGTAAACTCAGAAAAGCAACAAAGCGCAACGTTGCGACCACTGGCTGAGGGACCTCCCGGCGGCGTCCTGTACGTAGGCCAGCGACAGAGTGTCCAGTCGCGGCAGTGACGACACCGTTCCGGAGAGTACGTCCACATCGTCCCCGCACCTTCTCGGACCAACGTCTCGAGCCGCGTCAGATTGCACGGGCTCGACAGTTCCGACGTGTCGGGCCAGGTAGAGTTCTTGAGGCAGAGGCGGCGCAGTCTGCGACAGTAGCGGAGGAAGCCCAGTTGGACCAGCTCCGTGTTGCAGAGGTTCAGTTCCTCGAGCAGCCGCAGGAACGGGAGCACCTCGGAGAGTTCGTCACCGGTCAGAGCGTTGTTGACGAGGCAGAGCGAGCGGAGTCCGGTGGGCAGGTGCTTCAGACCAGTCAGCACCACGTCCTCGGCCTCGACGCGGAGCTCCCGCAGCTGGCTGCAGAACCGCAAGAAGGACAGGTCCGAGAGCATTCCGCAACGGTCCAACTGCAGCTTCTCGAGAGACCTCAGACCTGCCGCGGCCACCTCCATATCCGCTCCCCCCACACGGCAGTCTCACAGCCGCAACATCTGCAGTTTCCCTAGGTGGCGGAGCTCCGCGTACGCAGCCGACGGCAAGTCGTCGCAACTTTCCAGTTCCAGTTCCTCCAGTTTATCCGAGCAGTGCCGTAGGAATGTCAGGTCGTTCAGACTGCGGCAGTGGATTCTCAGAACCTCCAGCCGGCCGAGCCCTTCCAGAGAGTCCAAGTAGTTCGCCGACAGGGACTCTACGTCGAGGCTCAGCTCTGTGAGAAATGGGCACAGCTCCAGGGCAGAGATGATGGCACATTCCGCCCTAGTGCCCGGCTTGAAGAGTGTCAGTGTCGGGTTCCCTCTGACGATCTTCAGCGTCCGGAGCGCCGTAAAACAGATAGGCGAACGAGAAGAGAAGACGATATCTGCTATGCTGAGATCAGTTGTCACGTGCGTAGACCCTAGTCTCTGACAGTCCTGCACAGCTCGTATGTCAGACATGTTTGTCACTGACAGAAACAACTGCGGGTAGTAAATTTTCACCTCAAACATTTTGGCCACCTTGATTTCGATTTCCTGCAACAGCGGTACGATGGACAATACGGCGCACGTCTCGGCAGATTCTCTCGGACTTCTATTGCTGACGTACCTTTTCCCTTTCCACAGGTGGGTGAATCCTGTCACAATTTTGTACCACTGCTTGCACACAGTAGCACATCGGACCAACTCTGGGATGGGCAGATAGGCAAAGACGCAAAACAGTACGTCGTCTGGCGGGTTGCAGGCGAGTGTTGGCGATTCCATTTCTGTGGACAGAAAGTTAACAGTTATTTGTTAAGTATCGCTAAAGATTTCGTGCGTGTCACTTTTATTTAAGGTATGTAAGAGAATGTCAGGCAGGGCAATTTCATGTCAAATTATACAAGCCACAATAACTCAATCGTGAATTTCTGTGGAAAAAATGTACGTCAGACCTCTGTATCACCTGTGTTAATAAATAAACTATTTTCATTTTAAACTCATAAAAACTGCAACATATTCTTTGCTTAATGTCTTAGTAGTTACTGCAATCAAAGTGGGCAATATTTTTTTCTGTGTAAAGTGTCAGAAATTTTTCAACATTCTGCATATTTCACATCATTGAATTTCTAATGTAGAACATGCATATTGACAGTACTGTTTCCATCTTTCTTCCACTTATAACAAACGAATGAGAACTTGCACATGAATTGTTCTGCACAGAGTTTTGTTTTTTTGTTTGAACTTTTTGTCAGATACGATGTCAGAGAGGGAATACAGGAATGAAAGAATGATGTGTGCGGAAGATGAAGAAAGACAAGAAGATAGTGTTTGAGAGAGTGAAAACGCTTCCCAATTGTTGGAAATCTGTCAGCGGTGTTGCAGAAATACCTCGGTCCTGAACTAACTGTGTTACCATCACACCCGTTGTGCAGGAATGGTTATACTCACTACAAAAGAAATTTCACTGAACTTCTTGTTGTAGGCTACCTGAATAATCATCATCCCTGGAATGTGATCTGAGGAAGACAATGCAGATGTTTATATTCCTGAGTGTGAAGTAGTTGATGTGTTGAATGTTAGCATATCTTATTTAGCCTCTAATAGGTCCCCTTTTAAATGGCGAGGTAAGATAAGAAGCACAAGAACACAACAGTATGTAGAAAGAAAAGTGGAAGAAGTTGCACAAAGTTTTACAGAACCAACATCTACAATATTTACTGAAGTTTATAATGAGGAGGCACTTGATGCAGAACCTAAATATAGTGACAAATGCACTCAGTGCAATATGTGGTTTCAAAACCTAAATGCTACTATTTTATTACAATGAAATGAACACCCTCAGCTGCTTACAGGCGTTGACATATGTCAACTGGCACAGATGAAACTGTGTGCCCCGACCGGGACTCGAACCCAGGATCTCCTGCTTACATGGCAGACGCTCTATCCATCTGAGCCACCGAGGACACAGAGGATAGCGCGACTGCAGGGTTTTATCTCTGGCACTCCTCCCACGACACCCACATTCTCAACGTATTGTCCCACACTATATTCGTAGTGCCCCCGCCCATTATATTCATTACTTGCGGCACGTTGCCAATTCCCGTAAGAGTTCGGGCACTGTCTGTGCATTCAATGTTAACAAATTTCTCTTCTTCAGAGATGCATTCCTTGCCACTGCCAGTCTACATTTTATATCCTCTCTACTTCGACCATCATCAGTTTTTTCTCCCCAAATAACAAAACACCTTTACTACTTTAAGTGTCTCATTTCCTAATCTAATTCCCTCAGCATCACCTGACTTAATTCGACTACATTCCATTATCCTCATTTTGCTTTTGTTGATGTTCATCTTATATCCTCCTTTCAAGACACTGTCCATTCCGTTCAACTGTTCTTCCAAGTCCTTTGCTGTTTCTGACAGAATTATACTGTCATTGGCGAACCTCAAAGTTTGTATTTCTTCTCCATGGATTTTAATACCTACTCCAAATTTTTCTTTTGTTTCCTTCACTGCTTGCTCAATGTACAGATTGAATAACATCGGGGAGAGGCTACAACCCTGTCTCACTCCCTTCCCAACCACTGCTTCCCTTTCGTGCCCCTCTACTCTTGTAACTGCCATCTGGTTTCTGTACAAATTGTAAATAGCCTTTCGCGCCCTGTATTTTCCCCCTGCCACCATCAGAATTTCAAAGAGAGTATTCCAGTCAACATTGTCAAAAGCTTTCTCTAAGTCTACAAATGCTAGAAACGTAGGTTTGCCTTTCCTTAATCTAGCTTCTAAGATGAGTCATAGAGTCAGTTTTGCCTCACGTGTTCCAACATTTCTACGGAATCCAATCAGATCTTCCGAGGCCGGCTTAACTACTAGTTTTTGCATTCTTCTGTAAAGAACTCACGTTAGTATTTTGCAGCTGTGGCTTATTAAACTGATAGTTTGGTAATTTTCACATCTGTCAACACCTGCTTTCTTTGGGATTGGAATAATTATATTCTTCTTGAAGTCTGAGGGTATTTCACCTGTCTCATACATTGCTCACCAGATGGTAGAGTTTTGTCAGGACTGGCTCTCCCAAGACCGTCAGTAGTTCCAATGGAATGATGTCTACTCCGGGGGCCTTGTTTCGACTCAAGTCTTTCAGTGCTCTGTCAAACTCTTCACGCAGTATCATATCTCCTATTTCATCTTCATCTACATCCTCTTCCATTTCCATAATATTGTCCTCAAGTACATCGCCCCTGTATAGACCCTCTATATACTCCTTCCACCTTTCTGCTTGCCCTTCTTTGCTTAGAACTGGGTTTCCATCTGAGCTCTTGATATTCATACAAGTGGTTCTCTTTTCTCCAAAGGTCTCTTTAATTTTCCTGTAGGTAGTATCTATCTTACCCCTAGTGAGAGAAGCCTCTACATCCTTACATTTGTCCTCTAGCCATCACTGCTTAGCCATTTTGCACTTCCTGTTGATCTCATTTTTGAGGCATTTGTATTCCTTTTTGCCTGCTTCATTTAATGCATTTTTTTATTTTCTCCTTTCATCAATTAAATTCAATATTTCTTCTGTTACCCAAGGATTTGTACAAGCCCTCGATTTTTTACCTACTTGATCCTCTGCTGCCTTCACTATTCCATCCCTCAAAACTACCCATTCTTCTTCTACTGTATTTCTTTCCCACATTCCTGTCAATTGTTCCCTTATGCTCTCCATGAAACTGTGGTTTAGTCAGTTTATCCAGGTCACATCTCCTTAAATTGACACCGTTTTGCAGTTTCTTCAGTTTTAATCTACAGTTCATAAACAATAGATTGTGGTCAGAGTCCATATCTGCCCCTGGAAATGTCTTACAAGTTAAAACCTGTTTCCTAAATCTCTCTCTTACCATTATATAGTCTATCTGATACCTTCTAGTATCCCCAGGATTCTTCCATGTATACAACCTTCTTTTATGATTCTTGAACCAAGTGTTAGCTATGATTGAGTTATACTCTGTGCAAAATTCTACCGGCCAGCTTCCTTTCATTTCTAACCTCCAGTCCATATTCACCTACTATGTTACCTTCTCTCCCTTTTGCTACACTCGAATTCCAGTCATCCATGACTATTAAATTTTCGTCTCCCTTCACTACCTGAATAATTTCTTTTATCTCATCACACATTTCATCAATTTCTTCATCATCTGCAGAGCTAGTTGGCATATAAACTTGTACTACTGTAGTAGGTGTCGGCTTCGTGTCTATCTCAGCCACAATAATGCGTTCACTATGCCGTGCTGTGCAGGTACTGCGAACAGCTGAGAGCAAGGGAAAACTACAGCCGTAATTTTTCCTGAGGGCATGCAGCTTTACTGTATGATTAAATGATGATGGCGTCCTCTTGGGTCAAATATTCCGGAGGTAAAATAGCCCCCATTTGGATCTCCGGCAGAGACTACTCAGGAGGATGTTGTTATCAGGAGAAAGAAAACTGGCGTTCTACGGATCGGAGCGTGGAATGTCAGATCCGTTAATGGAGCAGGTAGGTTAGAAAATTTAAAAAGGGAAGTGGATAGGTTAAATTTAGATATAGTGGGAATTAGTGAAGTTCGGTGACAGGTGGAACAAGACTTCTGGTCAGGTGAATACAGGGTTGTAAATATAAAATCAAATAGGGGTAATGCAGGAGTAGGTTTAATAATGAATAAAAAAATAGGAGTGCGGGCAAGCTACTACACACAGCATAGTGAACGTATTATAGTGGCCAAGATAGACACAAAGCCCATGCCTACTACAGTAGTATAAGTTTATACGCCAACTAGCTCTGCAGATGCCAAAGAAATTGAAGAAATATATGATGAGATAAAAGAAATTATTCAGGTAGTGAAGGAAGACGAAAATTTAATAGTCATGGGTGTCTGGAATTTGACAGTAGGAAAAGGGAGAGAAGGAAACATAGTAGGTGAATATGGATTGGGGCAAAGAAATGAAAGAGGAAGCCGTCTGGTAGAATTTTGCACAGAGCATAACTTAATCATAGCTAACACTTGGTTCAAGAATCATAAAAGAAGGTTGTATACATGGAAGAATCCTGGAGATCCTAAAAGGTATCATATAGATTATGTAATGGTAAGACAGAGATTTAGGAACCAGGTTTTAAATTGTAAGACATTTCCAGGGGCAGATGTGGACTCTGACCACAATCTATTGGTTATGAACTGTAGATTAAAACTGAAGAAATTGCAAAAAGGTGGGAATTTAAGGAGATGGGACCTGGATAAACTGACTAAACCAGAGGTTGTACAGAGTTTCAGGGACAGCATAAGGGAACAATTGACAGGAATGGGGGAAAGAAATTCAGTAGAAGACGAATGGGTAGCTCTGAGGGATGAAGTAGTGAAGGCAGCAGAGGATCAAGTACGTAAAAAGACGACGGCTAGTAGAAATCCTTGGGTAACAGAAGAAATATTGAATTTAATTGATGAAAGGAGAAAATGTAAAAATGCAGTAAATGAAGCAGGCAAAAACGAATACAAACGTCTCAATAATGAGATCGACAGGAAGTGCGAAATGGCTAAGCAAATGTAAGGATGTAGAGGCTTACCTCACTAGGGGTAATATAGATACTGCCTACAGGAAAGTTAGAGAGACCTTTGGAGAAAAGAGAACCACTTGTATGAATACCAGTTCTAAGCAAAGAGGGGAAAGCAGAAAGGTGGAAGGAGTATATAGAGGGTCTACACAAGGACGATGTACTTGAGGACAATATTATGGAAATGGAACAGGATGTAGATGAAGTTGAAATGAGAGATACGATACTGCGTGAAGAGTTTGACAGAGCCCTGAAAGACCTGAGTCGAAACAAGGCCCCGGTAGTAGACAACATTCCATTAGAACTACTGACGGCCATGAGAGAGTGTAATGGTACTTTGACTTCCGCAAAGTTATAATTTACGATCGCGCACGCAGAAGAGCGCTGCGCCAGCGACCAATTTTATAAATAATTTTTTTTTTTTTTACTTTTGCGTAGTTTTTTTGTTTTTAAGAACTAATGGAGGTCTCTCTCTCTTGTCTTGATACGAAAGACGTGTATTTTTCCGTGATGTGTTGAATGTGCTTTTGGTGAAAATTAAAATTACATAGCAAAGCGATGTTGTTTCAATAGCTAATGAGGAGAAGATAATAAAAGGTAACACTACAATTGGCGTCCTGGTGACAGGACTTGCAATCTTCGGATTTGATACAAGTGCAGTTTGGATTGATACAAGTGCAGTTATTATAAATTTTGGACATTTTATCTAATTTTAACCACTTAACAGCATCAGAAAATGAATTTGGACTAAGTCTCATTCATTTCAATTGTAATGTTACGTGCATGAAATTTACAACAATATTGTTTTCCCTGTTATTAATGTGTGTTAATTTTCATTTTCATGCTGAGAAAATTAATTTGGTAAAAAAAAAAAAAAAAAAAAAAGGGAAAGGATAACGTTCCATAAAATAATTTGCACGGACGCGAAAGAAAAATTTTGGATTGAAAACTGTATAGTTGACGCTACATTTGCAACATAAGACTGAAAAAACTTGGTGAGTACAGAAATTTACATTTTTTTCCAGTTTCAAACAGCCATCTGTACTTCCTTTATTCCGATCCATTTATTTCGAAATTATTTTTTCAAATTGTAGTTAAAATTGATTTACTACTATTATTGGAAATGGTAAGTGTAGAGCATATTCACAGTCATTTATTTGTGAGAGGGAAATTTCAGTACCAGTTTAATAATTCAATTTCTAATTAGAAATCATATAGAAATATCCATTTCCATAAGAGAAATTTCAGATTTCAACATATATTTAAATTTTTATTTTTTTTTTACCATTGGAAAATTTTATTTGCAATTAATTATGAAAATCGCAAGATGGACGCTAGACGCGTAGAAATTGTTTCCGCGGACGAGCTTAGTGAAAGTGACACATTGCAAAACATGTCCGACAGTCAAATGAATATTGAACTTAATAGGGAGGATGTTCCAGACATAATTTTACCGGATCGATTAAGACAACAACCCCTATATTTAAACAGATATACAGGCGAATGGAGAGTGAGTACTACGCGACAAAACGTGACACTGACAACGTCAACTTCAGAACCAGACATCAATCAGACACGAAAAAATGACGAAACTAAGACACAGGACTCTGACATGCTCAGCCAGATTCTGAAGTTACTTGGTGACCAAAACAGAAAATTTGACAAAAGATTTGACGCTTTAGACGAGAAAAATGAAAATTTAAAACGTGACATTGGGAAATTTGACACTAAATTCGATGAACTGACACGGGACATAAAACAAAATTTTGAAAAACAATCAAGACAAATTGCCGACTTGAC
Organism: Schistocerca piceifrons; assembly: GCF_021461385.2. NCBI lineage: Eukaryota > Metazoa > Arthropoda > Insecta > Orthoptera > Acrididae > Schistocerca > Schistocerca piceifrons. The sequence continues at coordinate 90,362,818 of NC_060148.1, read as the reverse complement.
AGAAACCACCAGTAGTCTTGGAAGGAAATTTACTGACTTATCAGACAAGGTTACGAGACAAGAAAAGGTATTTGTGGAATTCAGTGAAGAGACAAAAACTGACTTACAACAATGTAATGAGAAATTGTTAACAGTAGTTTTTGAACAACAGAAAACCAGTACCCAAGTTAACGAATTACGACAGTCACACAATTCCGTAAAAACAAACCAAGAACGCTTAGACCTGACGATTACAGACCTTTCAGACAGATTAAATGATGTAACATTGGAGCAGAAATCCTTACAGGAAAAGTTAGAAAAGCTTGAAGACAGAGCAGATGTAGCATCTTTAAAGAATGACACAACTCTAGCAGAAAAACTTGTACATGAATGCAAATTATGTGATGATTATTTAGATGAGAAGTTTGAGACAATGACACAGATCATTTTTGATAAGACAAAGGAACAAGTAAAGGGAGAAACAGATAATATTCAGAAAGAGGTACGTAAACTTAAAGAGAATGTAATACCAAGTTCGTCAGTGATACCAAAACCCATAACAGACAACCAAAACATAAATGAGAATCATAATAATGCTAGACCCAGTACACAGTCGAAAATAGAATTACCAATGAGTGACACAAATCCCAATGAACCATTTTCAATGCTACCACAAGATCAAAATTACTATCAGACATCACCACATACTATGCACAGTTTGACACAAAATACAGGACCCATAATACCATCAGGAGTAGCTGATGAAACATTAGTACGACATGGATACTTTCAGACATTTTCATGTGATGAGAAAGACAAAGTGCATCCAATTGTTTTCATCCGCTCTTTTGATGGTATTTTCCCGAGACATTGGTTAGGAGCCGATAAAATTCGATATGTTACAAATTTGTTACGTGGAAGAGCAGCTAAGTGGGGAGCAGCAATTAAAAGATGATGTTTAACATTTGAACAGTTTGAACAAGCATTTCTTGAGGAATTCTGGTCGATCACAGAACAGCAAAGTTTAAAACGAGAAGTATACAATCCAGAAATTTACAACCCGAAGAAAGAGACTTTACGACAATACTTTGAACGCTACCTAGACAAAACATTATATTGGACAAAACCAGCAGATTTACCAGATGTAATTAGAACACTTAAAAGCCACTTACCATTTCCTTACCATGATAAATTAATAGGAGTGTCCGAGGACAACATAAAGAATTTTTTCAGTTATGTTGATGAGATAGATGTTGTTTACAGAGATGAGATCAGGAATTTCAATCAATTGTATCCAATCCATCCAAGCAATTCGCACACGCACAACAGAAATGACAGAGGCTATTGGAATCCGCCTCCGACACCACAACAAAACACTCAAAGAAACAATTCACACTACAGTGGGACAAATCCATTCAATATTAGGAGAAACAACTCACAACATTGGCAAGGAAACAGTAATTATTACTATAATGGTTATCCGAACAGTAATTACAATCAGAACAATAACAGTTATATTCAAAATAACAACAACAGAAGAAGGAACCGAAATTATAGAGATCAAAGAGGAGAGGATAACACGTACCATCCAGGATATTTTCAGAGAAACAACATCCAACAACATCCAAACATGTATTGCAGGAATAACAGTAATGACAATACCAGTTACAGTCATGGGCGAAATAATGTATGGGGAAATCACAATGGACAACCGCCACGACACACGCAATACAGCAACCCTCAATTTGTACCTAACGGAACACCCGATGCGACGCGGAGTAATGTCAACAACCAAACAGCTGATACTTGGGTGACGCGCGACAGAAATGCAAATATTATTGAGTTGGGCAATGAACCCAACCCACAGCAACAACCAAATTTGCCAGAAAACGAACGACGACCGAGCTAAGCGCTCGAGTTACGGTCAATAGGGAGCAGAGCGCAACGGAACCGACGATTTGTTTTCTCCGATATGATGACAGTAAGAAAATAGAAAAGGAATTATATCAGGATGTAGATTTTAATAGTACCAGTAAAACAAAGAAGATTATTCAGGCTATAACACGAGTTATCATTGGTAGTTATGAAGTGGAAGTAATGTTAGATACAGGAGCAGCAGCAAGTGTCATTTCAATGTCCTTATATAATGAACTCAAACAAATAATGAACATACAAACATTGCCAGTCCAGAATTGTCACATTATAAGTGCCACCGGTAACAAATCAAAGAATGTGAAATTTCAAGTGCTAATTAACTTCACATTTTCAAATATACCACTCAATTACAGTTTTCTGGTAGTAGACAAATTAGTTATGCATTGCATATTAGGAATTGACTTTTTGAATGAATATCAAGCAATCATAGATTTAGGAAAAGGGAAATGTCATTTAACCGTAAACCAACAACAACTGACAATAGAGTTAACACAGGGTAAAAACTTAAACAGTAAACAAGGTAAATTTGAACAGTTACATTTTGTGTCTCCACCAGCAATAAACATATGTGATTTAACTTTTAATGAAGCTGTATCTCAGGGAATTAAACCTAATGATTTATATGAGAAATGCACAGAATCTGAATATCTGACGAAGGAACAACAACTTGAATTACTTGAAGTTTTGCAGCAATTTGCTGAGGAATTTGTGGAAAAACCTGGAATTATTAGAGGCTATACTTATGAGATGGATGTTAAACCACACAAAACATACTGTAGAACATATTATAATATTCCTTGGTCAAAGAAACCCGCAGTTTTGAAAGAGATTGAAAAAATGCAAGCTTGGTGTATCATTGAAAGGTCACAGTCTGATACTAGCAGTTAATAAAGAGGATGGTAGTGTAAGGTTAGTGCTGGACGCACGAGAAATTAACAAAGTTATAATTCCAATCAAGACACGACCTATTAATTTGGAAGAACAACTTCTAAAATTTCATAATGTACAGTATTTAACCAATATCGACCTCCGCTCATCATTTTGCCAGGTGAACCTCCATAAAAACAGTCGTAAATACACTGCATTTCTATGTGAGGGACATAGTTATCAATTTTGTGATCTACCCTTTGGTCTACGAGTGAGTGCTGGAGTATTTATTGAAGCCTTAGATGCTGTTCTTGGACCACAATTGTTCTCGCAAATCACAGTTTATGTTGACGACATTGTCATTGCAACCACTACTTGGGAAGAACATGTAAATCTTTTGAAGCAACTTCTGACTAAATTTTCTGACGCAGGTGTCACTATCAATTTATCAAAGACGAAATTAGGGAGGAGAGAAATCAAATTCCTTGGTCACATCATATCAACTGAAGGCATTTATCCAGACTCAAGAAAAATTGATGCAATAAAGAATTTTCCATCCCCACAGAATCGTAAACAACTCAAAGCCTTTCTTGGTCTATCTTCATTCTTCAGGAAATTTGTACCCTACCACCTTCTTAACAGTCCACATCTTCTATCTTTACTCAAAAGAAATAATATTTGGAAATGGACAGAGTTCTGTCAGACAGATTTTGAAGCGATTAAGAATGCTTTAGTTAATGCACCGTTGTTATGTCATCCTGACATGATGTCAGACTTTTGCCTAGTAACAGATGCAAGTTCCTATGGGCTCGGAGCATTTTTATTCCAAATTCATGTAGAAAATGAACAAATAGTCATCAAACCTATAAATTTTGCTAGCCGCACGCTCACTGAATGCGAAAAGTCATATTCAGTGACCGAGCGCGAAACACTTGCCATAGTATGAGCATTTCGCAAGTTTCGCTACTTTCTATGGGGAAAACGTACTAAGCTTTATACTGATCATCAAGCTCTTTCTTTCCTGCTATCATGCAAGTTATTACATTCACGTCTTGCACGCTGGTGTGCATCACTACATGAATATGATTTTGATATTATATACATAAAAGGAGAATCCAACATTATAGCCGATGCTCTATCTCGTTTGCCACAAGGCCTACAAGAATTTTCAGATGTGACAGAACAAACATCAGATTTCAAAATTTTACTCATGTATGACGGTACATTTGCACCTTACTACAAAAACATGTGCAGGAAGTTAGCCATATTGCAGGACAATGATCCCAGGTGGATCCAGATAAAGAATAAATTACGTGCAGGAACAGACCCACATCTTGAAAAATATTACACGTTACACAAAGAAGTATTATTCCACCCACGAAACCCTGAATCACAGCATTGGTATGTTTGCTTACCTGAAGCTCATGTTGATGATTTTATTTTATTTACACACAGAACTTGGGGACACTATGGTGTAACCAAATGTACAGATAAGATTATACAATATTGCTATTTTCCAAATTTAAGGCGAAGAGTATTGAGTAATATTAGGAAATACATCATATGTCAGAAAGCCAAATATTCTAATCGCACAAGCATGAATGAATTGCACCCAATCACACCTAAGAGGCCATTACAGCTAATTTCTTTAGATATTGCAGGACCCTATCCACAAGCACGTGGAGGAATGAAATACATCCTTGCTGTGTTAGATGTTTTCACAAAGTATTTAAAATTATATGCTTTACGTTCAGTTTCTACCACTGCTATTACCAGACGTCTATTAACAGATTATTTTGTAAGAATAGGAAAACCTGAAGTTATGATCACGGATAATGCAGCATATTTTACCAGTTTAAAATGGAAGACATTTATTGAAGAACAGAATGTTAAACATATTTTAATTTCAAGATTTCACGCAGCAGGAAACCCAGTAGAAAGAACATTTCGAGAATTTGGACAGTTTATGAGAACACACACACCAGTGAAGCACACAAAATGGGTAGAATACCTAGCACCATTTGAACAAATAGTGAACAATTTAACTCACAGTTCTACTGGATACACACCAACTGAATTAATTATGGATAAAACAGAAAGAAATGAATGGACAGACCCTCTACCTAAATTTACAGCAACAACAAATCATGTTAGTTTAGAAGAAAAGGTAAGACAAGCTTACACAACATTATGTGACAAAGAAAGCAGAAATATGACAGAGGTGTCAGGAAAGCCCAAACATTTCAAGTTGATGAGTTAGTTTTACTAAGAACACATCCTAAACCCAAAAAAACTGAAACATTTAAACAGGAAATGGCAGATCTTATACTCTGGACCATACCGAATTGCAAATATTCCACACCCTGGCTGTTATTCATTAGAATATCCATTAACACATAAACCCAGAGGTCTACATCCACACAGACATTTGAAAAAATACATACAGTAAAATGTTAGCTACTGAGGAGAAGATAACTAATATGATACACAGTTATGATGAGCCTACATTTAAGTTATACAGATACTTACAATCTAATGAATGCAGGAAGTCTAGAAAGCAATGTGAACCATCCAATAGCTAATAAGATATTTGGTTATAAGAGGAGTTGCTACTGAGGCATATACACATTAGAGGAGGCATATACACATTAGAGGAGGCAGAGAACTAAACAGAATTATTTTCTTTAGGAGGCATGTGATAATAGTAATGTTGATATGAGTGATGTGAGTGACTGAATGAGATGAGTGAATGTAATTTTAGTTTAATAAGAGGACAAATAGTAATATGGAGAGAGGTAAATGGTATATAAGATGAGAAAATGGTATTATTATTATTATTGTTGTTGAAGTAAAAAGTAAGTGGTGATGAATAAGAGGAAAATATATATATAATGCTGAGGAATAAGTAGGCTATATGTTATTTTGTGAAGAATGAATAATGGATAGGTGAAAATGTTATGAGTAACTGTGAATATGTTGAGAGGAGAGAAACTAGATTTGAATGCTATATCACATGTACTCATGGAATACAGAATGAAAGTAGTGGAAAGAATATTATTTATTGAAAGATTGGTATGCCTGAGATAATAACTTATGTGGTGTCTTATATATTCTTATAACTAAAGGTGAAAGTATAGATTTATGTGGAAAGAATTATTTACAGCAGCCACTGTTGGAAATATACCAGAAGATTTAAATCTATAACACTTTAACACTAATCTAATGGGAACTTGTAATGAAATTTTTGGAGTTATGTAGGCTTGACACTTCAGATTGGAAGAATTATTTAAGAGAACATATTTAGCAGTCATCTAATGACATAATTAAAGCTCATCTACTGTACTGAACTAATGCACCATTAAATAGAAAGGAGAATAAGGAGAAAACAAAACGTCAGTCCTCTGTTGCGGTTCATACTCTCATCCCTTCCTTAGAAAAATTTATACATGTTGATGAAATATTTGACATTATATAATTCATGATTATCTGACAGTATGGAGAGACATACACACATATTTATTTATGAATAGAATTTTACAGGTACCACAAGGTAAATACAGAATGGATATACAGCATGGAACGCAGCAGCAATTATCTAAGAAGATTTATTTATTTATTAAGTAAAACATTTATTTATATTGCTTGATACTCATGAAAGGAAGGAGATGAACTATACAAACTTTATAGGAACATGATTGTCTTGAACTATATATATATATATATATATATATATATATATATATACACATACACACACACACACACACACACACACACACACACACACACACACACTTACCACACTGATGTACATACTTGTAGGATCCTAAGATATTTAGAGGGGCACCACTCTTAGAAACGGTAATAGAGGGGTACCACTCTTAGAAACAGCAATAGTGGGGACACCACACTTAGAAACGGTATTAGGTATAGGAACTTTTACGTTATATTAAGTTAACATGAATTTTATTTATCATATTTTATTTTGTGTAGTCCACTGTAGGGTATGACTTTACTAGTATTTATAAGGTAGTTAGCAACGATCCCATGAACCTATCCTCCTACAGAGGGCTGTCTTGAAGCTTGAAATATGTGTAAATTTTATTCCAGGGTGCGAGATGAATTTTAAGTTGAATATTCTAGCGAGTTGCCACAATTATCTTCAAATGTTGCAAGTGTAACGGGGAAATAAAAAACTAACAAATAAAATGTATATTTCAATCTGAATGTAATGTAATTCACATGGCAGCACAATGATATTGAATGTAACGTAAAAAATTTACTATATTTTTCATTTAATTCTGTATATGTAGTATATGACAACAATGTAACTATCTCATGTAATGATTAATTGTAAATATTTGTATATGTACTTACTATATCAAGAAATGTATTTTAAGGAGATGTTAACGAGCTGCAAAGGACTTGTGCATGTAGCACATGATTCATATAAATGGAACTGAAAATGCAAAGAAGAAACCAACGTGATGGAACACTGGTCAAGCAATATTTACGTAGTGTCAATATGCTTTGAAGTGTATGGTGTTGTGGAAGCCGGCAGGTCTTCAGGTTGGTGTAAAAGACAAGCTCATCGCCTGTCGTAGGCAGTGAGGTGTTTCCTGTACCCTCATTGACCATTTATACCCCGGTAGACGCCACCAAAATTTGACTGCTGGAGATCACAATTTCGTGTTGACACATTGAACAAACTTTGGATTTTCTTCAAGTCACACGCACGAGATCCAGGCAGTACACACACACTCAGAATCCGATACTACGTTTAAAGACATTGGAGCAATATAATAGAAACATTTACCGTTCGAATTAATTCCATTGTAAACACGAATCATGTGAATTGTGAACTGAATTCAAACGCTGTGCTAAGCAACGCTAATACGCTGCAATTCAAAGACATTCATGTTACGACTCCTAAAGAAGATACACACCAAAAAGACGGTATACAAAGACCGATATGCAAAGTGCATTATGCTAAGAAATATTTTTTGTAATATGTAAATTTCTTATTTTCTCATATATGTATGTATCTATGTAAATTTTCTATACTGTATCTATGTAAATTTTCTATACTGCCACGCTTTTTTTTTTACTTTTGCGTAGTTTTTTTGTTTTTAAGAACTAATGGAGGTCTCTCTCTCTTGTCTTGATACGAAAGACGTGTATTTTTCCGTGATGTGTTGAATGTGCTTTTGGTGAAAATTAAAATTACATAGCAAAGCGATGTTGTTTCAATAGCTAATGAGCAGAAGATAATAAAAGGTAACACTACAAGAGCCAGTCCTGACAAAACTCTACCATCTGGTGAGCAAGATGTACAAGACAGGCGAAATACCCTCAGACTTCAAGAGGAATATAATAATTCCAATCCCAAAGAAAGCAGGTGTTGACAGATGTGAAAATTACCGAACTATCAGTTTAATAAGCCACAGCTGCAAAATACTAACGCGAATTATTTACAGACGAATGGAAAAACTGGTAGAAGCCGACCTAGGGCAAGATCAGTTTGGATTCTGTAGAAATGTTGGAACATGTGAGGCAATACCGACCCTACGACTTATCTTAGAAGAAAGATTAAGGAAAGGCAAAACCTACGTTTCTAGCATTTGTAGACTTAGAGAAAGCTTTTGACAATGTTGACTGGAATACTCTCTTTCAAATTCTAAAGATGGCAGGGGTAAAATACAGGGAGCGATAGGTTATTTACAATTTATACAGAAACCAGATGGCAGTTATAAGAATCGAGGGGCATGAAAAGGAAGCAGTGGTTGGGAAGGGAGTGAGACAAGGTTGAAGCCTCTCCCCGATGTTATTCAATCTGTATATTGAGCAAGCAGTAAAGGAAACAAAAGAAAAATTTGGAGTAGGTATAAAAATCCACAGAGAAGAAATAAAAACGTTGATGTTCGCCGATGACATTGTAATTCTGTAAGAGACAGCAAAGGACTTAGAAGAGCAGTTGAATGGAATGGACAGTGTCTTGAAAGGGGGATACAAAATGAACATCAACAAAAGTAAAACAAGGATAATGGAATGTAGTCGAATTAAATCGGGTGACGCTGAGGGAATTAGATTAGGAAATAAGACACTTAAACTAGTAAAAGAGTTTTGCTATTTGGTGAGAAAAATAACTGACGATGGTCGAAGTAGAGAGGATATAAAATGTAGACTGGCAATGGCAAGGAAAGCGTTTCTGAAGAAGAGAAATTTGTTAACATCGAGTATAGATTTAAGTGTCAGGATGTCGTTTCTGAAAGTATTTGTATGGAGTGTAGCCATGTATGGAAGTGAAACACGGACAATAAATAGTTTGGACAAGAAGAGAATAGAAGCTTTCGAAATGTGGTGCTACAGAAGAATGTTGAAGATTAAGTGGGTAGATCACGTAACTAATGAGGAGGTATTGAATAGAATTGGGGAGAAGAGGAGCTTGTGGCACAACTTGACTAGAAGAAGGGATCGGTTGGTAAATCGTAGAGGGAGACCAAGAGATGAATACACTAAGCAGATTCAGAAGGATGTAGGTTGCAGTAGGTACTGGGAGATGAAGCAGCTTGCACAGGATAGATTAGCAAGGAGAGCTGCATCAAACCAGTCTCAGGACTGAAGACCACGACAACAACAACAACATCTTTTTTAAAAAATACTAATTCCCATCGAATGCTTACTCTGAAATTTTCTAGCTCATCTGGGATGTCAACAGTGGATCTATCAGTTATAACATCATATGTATTAATATGTATGGAACGAAAGCTTCAAAAACAGTGAAATCGAGAATGCGATGGGTGCGCTTTTGTTACACAGCCTAAGTGCAGGGCACGTGATGTCCTTAGCCAATCAGAACACAGAACAGACTACATTACACGGTGTGTAATCAGCCAATCACATATTCAAGCTGCGAACACCCACACGAGACCAAATTTTAAGCATGAAGCTTGAACAGACATTGGAAAGTAATGTAGAATGTATGCAGTAGCAAACCAAGTGATGCTGTAACAAATTTAGTTTTGAGGAAATTGGATATATACGTTTCGCCGAAAGGCACGGAGTTTTTGTTGCCAGTCATGCTTGCAACATTCTTCAAAAGAATTATTGCATCACAGTTCCGCCGGACAGGTAAAGTTTACCTGCTTCAGCAAAAAAGTAATTTACAGTAAAACTTAGTTAACACGAATCCGAAGGGACCGAAAAATCAGGAGTTCGTGTTAGAAAAATCGTGTTAAGTGAAAAACACAGATTTTAATACGTATACATGTACAGCAGTACACTAATGTGTAATACACTACTCTATGAATCACTTTATTGTAGACTTATAACACTATAAAGTGATTGTAAAATTACAAGTACTCACAAATTATGTACATTACTTTCTTGGAAAAAATTCGGTCATGGTTCGCTGACGTTCATGGGAACGATAATATTTTGTAATTTCACAACCAATTGTAACGATAGCGTCCGCAAACCCAGAAGTGACGTCGGATGTTAAAGCGAACCGTTATAAACAGTCCAAGGCTGTAAACGTCTCCTGACGGGTAGGTGGAATGGTATCTGTATTCTCTTCCTCTTCACTTTCTTCTGATGGCCCTTCTTGCACCTCGTTCACAGCTTTTGGCACATCCGATTCCACAGAAGCACATACGGCAACATCGCCGTCTACACTAATGAATTCTTCGAAACTAATCCCAGGGTTCGCAACGTCCTGCAGAACTGTCCGTTCATCAGGTGAAGTGGCATCTTCTAACTCGTGGACATCTTCAGAGTTACTACGTCTCCGAGCTCTGTTAAAGCATTTCCCTGTATGATGTGGCGATACTGAGTTCCAGGCTGCTGCGATGGGATTTTATTGCGTCAAGCAGATTCCAATTTGGGGTTGCACTATTGTTTTCAGCAGCACGAATTGCAGCTCTTACAAGTCGCTTGCGATAAGCTCTCTCTCATAAAGAGAGTATGCCTTGGTCCAAAGGCTGAAGGCGGCTTGTGGCGTTGGGTGGGAAAGACTGAAACTTTATGTTGAATAGGTTGAGATCATGAACGTTGTGGGCAGTACATCTGTCCAATGTACGAAGAACATGTCTATTTTGAGCAACCATTCGACTTTTGAAACGAAGAAGCCACTTGCGAAATGATGTGCCATCGATCCAAGCTATCTTGTGGTGAGAGTGGATGCAAGGTAAAGTGTCCATATTTATGTTTTTTAAAAAAACGTGGTTTCTCGGATTTACCGATAATCGAAGGACGAAACTTCTCCCTGCCGTCAGCATTACAGCAAAGTGCCACAGCCACACGCTGTTTGCTTCGTACTCCACTGTCACACTTATCACATTTTATCCCCAGGCTGTAATTTGGAAAAAGATTGTAGAAAAATCCAGTTTCATCCATGTTAAACAAATCACACGAGGCATACTTTTCCCTCAATCGGTTGAGTTAATGCAACCAGCTGTTCGCACTTTCTTCATCAAATTTATCTGCTTCACCACAAATGTGTACAGATGAAATTGAATGTCTTTTTTGGAATCGATACAACCAACCAGCAGAACAACGAAAGTCTTCGGTGCCCATATCTTTAGCAATATCATTTGCTTTTGACTGAATCACAGAGCCAGTTAAAGGTATGTTAGATGCAGTGGCGTAGCATGAGGGGGGACTTTGAGACTTAGTTCATATGGTTCAAATGGCTCTGAGCACTATGGGACTCAACATCTTAGGTCATAAGTCCCCTAGAACTTAGAACTACTTAAACGTAACTAACCTAAGGACATCACACACACACCCATGCCCGAGGCAGGATTCGAACCTGCGACCGCAGCAGTCCCGCGGTTCCGGACTGCAGCGCCAGAACCGCTACAACACCACGGCCGGCTTGAGACTTAGTGCTTAAAAAAGATGCAACAGTAATTCATAACAAAAATATAAACAACTTTCTACTAAGAGCACTAAATGTGCGAAGACATGTTTTGTAGCCCGCGCCGCCGCACCCTGAGTATTGGTGTATCTGCCTGCTTGAGACTCGAATGTAGACTTGGCCACTGTTTCTATACAGTGTATCGGTACGTGGAACTGTTTCAGTGTTTCGGAATGGTTGTGGTTCACTGTTTCGAAACAGTGGTGTTTCATTCTGCCCCTGTCTCGGACCAGATTCGATCTCGAGCCAGACACAGAAACTGTATCGTTGTTTCAAAATAAGGCTGTTTCAGTCCACCTGTGCCTGGAACGGACTAATTGTATCGAAACAGTGATGTTTCATTCCACTCTGTGTCGGACGAGATTCGGACTCGGCACAGGTACTGAAACACAACATACTACTTCATGAAACTCTTTCAAGAGTGTCGAAATCTTTTTGACAAGCAATAGCATGAAGCTTAAGATATCCGAAAATAAAGCTTCGTTTCTAGCTGACTGTCCTGTTTCGAAATGGCGTAACATCTGCTTTATAAACACTAAACAAACAATAAAACAACGCATACTATTCACATTCAAAATAATAAATATGTGAAAATCATTCAGTTAAATTACACTTTTTTTATAACATACGCTTCTCTGTTCATGTACAGTAATCATATTAAGAAACGCAAGTAAGCCTACAACATTTTGAATAAAAAAGGCGTAGAGAGACAGTTATTAGACATATACATAAATTTGATGTAGGTATAACTGCAAGCAATCTGTTTGACATATCACTGATAGTGTAATGGTGTACGGGAAGGGCTGGGAAGCATGGTGAATTTATAGTAATGGTTCGAAACACCTTGAAAGACAAAAAAATTTCTGTTATATTTTGTTATTTATTCGAATTATTTGGCGTTATTTGTGAGTCTATAGTCACTGTGCCTATTATCCACAATGATTCCCTTTGTGTAGATGGAAATTAGCAGGATGGGTATATTACCCATACTAACGGAATGTGTGTTTCTGCAGTTTGCTCCCACCTGCAGTTCCGTTCATGGTGGTTCTTCTGTCTTCAGCTATGGCTGTCCTCAGCCAATCGAAAAGTATGAAAGTCACGCGACACGAAAGCAGCGCATTTGCTGCAGGAAGCACGAAACTGCCAAGACGCCTAAGTGATAGTTTCATACTTTCTGCGGCATGATTAGCGCTCTCGCACCTCATTTGTGTTTATATGGACATACTTATACAGTAGACATTCAAGGTGATAAAATGTGTAGGTTTATTAGAATACAAAACACAAACTGTTTCACTGTTTCGAAACAACGTATCGGAACATTACATTGTAGTGTTTCATTTGTCTCGAAACAATTACGTGTTTCAGTTTGCCCATCTCTACTCGAATGCTCTCAGTCCCTGCAACGATCTGTCTGCGCAAATGTTTGCGCACATCACATCTGCGCAGACAGATCGTTGCGTGTGGACAGAAGATTTGCACCAACCTGAGGTGTGTGCAAACCTGCAAGTTGGAGTTGGAGGTTTGAGCGAAACCTCTCAAATCTGTGGGTTCAAAGCACATCTGCGCAGACAAGTTGGAGCGTGTGGACAGGAGATCGCCGCAAATCTGGCGCGAAACAGCTGTTTGCTCAGTCTAGTGTTTGTATTTGTGCGCACAGGGCCTTAAAATGGCTGATACTCGTCAGTGTTCTCGAGAGTTTGTAAGTGAATTCATTGAAATATGTAGAAACCACCCATGTTTGTGAAAGATTAAAAGTAAAGAATATAGTGACCGAGACAAAAAGACACCAGCATACAATGCTCTAATTGAAAAATTGTGGGCAGTTGACGCCTCGTCAAACAGAGAAACAATAATAAAAAATATAAATTCGTTGCGAACTGGCGAAATTGTTTGCGGATGGATGTCGAAACTTATAATTATCTCTTAAAGCTTGAAACCCCTAATATTATGAGAAAAAATACTTGTCTGAGAAGGGCAATTTCTCCTCTTGAACGGCTGGCGGTAACATTAAGATTCCTAGCAACAGGAAGGATCTACAAGGATTTGGAATTTTCAACTGCAATATCGAAACAAGCGTTGAGTGAAATAATACCCAACACATGTGAAGCTATTTACGCTGTCCTGAAGGATGAGTTCATGAAGGCAAGTCAAGTAAATTAAGTCTGTCAGCGAACTGTTTACTGAAAAGAGTTATCCAAAGTTCAGAAATCTAGAAGATCTGGTATAGGAGTAGATCAAGTATACCAGCCAATGTTATGGTATTTTGATCTGATTGGCTTTCTTAGGGATCAAGAAACACCAAGACCAAGCAGGAGCACAATTAAAGATGAAATTGGAGTGTCAATGTGCGAGGAAATGGAACACGAGGTAATGTAAAACACAACAGGTTCGCCCTGCAACTCTCGAAGTAATTTACGTGAGAAAACTGCTTTCGCTTTAGCAGCCACTATCTACACCATTTTGACCGCTTTCTCTGTTTCCTGCGGTTGGTCTGAATGTTTTTTGCAACACAAGTTGCCAACACAGACCACAACAGAACTTCCTCTATTTCTATATTTCAAAATAACTGAATTAAATTTTTGACGTTTACGGGGAGCGTAGTCGCTAGCCACTGATAGTTCTTTTCTACACCGATAGATGGCGGGCGAGTAGTAGATTGGGGTTTGTGTCGTGTGAACACACTACATTTGCAGCGATCATTTGCATGTACTGACATCTGCGCCGATGTCTGCGCAGACAGATCGTTGCGTGTGGACCGGGCTTTAGTGTCATTCTCGGCTCCCCCTCCCCTCCCCCCTTCCCCTTCCACGAAGGCCGGTGCGCTGCACTTGCTAGTAGAGATGGGCAAACTGAAACACATAACTGTTTCGAAACAAATGAAACAATACATACATTCGAGGGTTGGATTCCATCTCTTCTTCATCGAAGAGTTTCACTGCCTGGGCTACTCTCAGGGTGCACCTTCGACGTGGAAGATTCCCGCCGTTTCCTTGCCGTGTCGTCTGCTTGCCGTCCATACTGCTCGCCGTCCGGCCCTCCTCGCCGCCGCCTGCCGGTGCTCGCCGCCGCCGCCGTTTGGTCGCCGCCTGCCGGTGCTCGCCGCCGCCGCCGCCGCCGCCTGCCGGTCGCCGCCATCGCCGTCTGGTCGCCGCCGCCGCCCTTCTCTCGCGCCGCCGCCATGTCCCAACCCACCACCACCATCACTATCATTTTCACCTCTCCCTCCGCTGCTCCAACCACCATCACATGGAGCTCCTCCTCCACCCCACTTCCCGTCCTTCCTTCTCTCACTGTCTACCCCACCCCTGCACCACTTTCGGCTGTAACCACCCCCAACTCCTCCTCCCCTATCACTGTCGCCCCATCGACAGCTACTGACTTTCCGTCGCTCCCCGCACCGCCACCGACAGGCTCCAAGCCAGCACGGATCTCTGCTCGACGTTCCACAGTCTCAGTGACAGCCACGCCCCCTCCGTCTGCGTCATCCGCTGCTCAGGGTGGTCATGCCCCCCGTCATATCCCCCTGCAACCCGTACGCCTGCCCCCTCTCCACCCGGTCGTGCCCACGAAACCTTCAAAGCGCCCGAATGTTGACCCTTCCCCCGCAGTCTCCTCCAAAAAAACCCCCAACCCCCGTGACCCACCCACCCCCATCGACGCGGCTCCGACCCCCGCCCCCGCCCCGCCTGCCACCCACACCTTTGTCCTCTCCCATCCTGACCCTCAATTCCTTGATGCCCGCTCCCTCACCCTCGCCATCTGGAAATACTACCCCAATGCTCCCATCTCCCAACTGATTCCTCGCAAGGACTCGCTCCTCATCAAATCCCCCAGTGCTTCCCTCCACACCGATCTCCTCTCCCGCATCCCCCGTATCCAATTTGGCCAACGTGCAACCCTCACCCCCTACCACACCCCGTCCTCTCCCCGTCAGCCTCAACCTCCCCGGCGTCCGCCAACCTTCACCGCTGTGATCACGAAGCTTAGCCCCGTGATCACGGAGGCTGAGGTGTTGGCGGAACTCAACTCCCGGCCCGACATTGAAATCCGCTCGGCCCGTCGCATCTTCAATGATGCCGGGCCGACTTTTCTCATGTGGATATTCACCGAATCCTCCTCCTCCATTGACCGCCTCCTCACCGAGGGAGCCCTCATCTACAATCAGCGCCATAAGGTGGACCCCTCCCGTTCCCCCGTCCAATCCTACCGCTGCCAACGCTGTCTCACCTACAACGACCACATTACCTCTGCCTGCAGGAACCCCCCTACTTGTCCCCACTGCAAAGCTTCCCACTTCCTCAAGCATTGACCCAACCTCACCTCTCCCCCCTCCTGCAACACTTGCAACGAACCACATCCTACCTACTCCTCGAAGTGTAAAGCGAAACCTCCACCAGTAACCCCTGAGCTCACCGTGCCTGTCCGTCCTGTTGATGACCCCATCCACCCCAAAAACTCGCTCCGCCCTCCCCCTACTGCTGAGGACATCATCCGTTTCACCACCATTGTGCTCCAAAACATCCACCCCTTCCAGCGCTCACACACTCTTTCCCAAATCGCCCTCGCTGCCCGTTCCATCTTCCATCTTACCACCTATGCCACATACTCCCACAACCAGGCCCACTTCACCTTCACCCCCCTCACCACCCTTGTCTAACTCTCCACTCCCATGGTACAACAACCGTATCGTATCCTGTACCACAACATTCGCTCCCTGCCCACCCACAAACTCCTCTTCCTCCACACCCTACGTCAGCACCGCGTGGATGCCTTCGTCCTAAATGAAACCTTCCTTCAACCCCGTATCTCCGTCTCCACGGCTCCTAACACTCTACACCACACCGATAACCCGTACCCTCTCGCGCGTGGCGGAGTTGCTATAGGCCACCTCAAGCACCTCCCTGTCCGGCCCCAACCTCTCCTTAACAATCCTGCCGAGCATCTCACCCTCAGCCTCTTCTTCCCCACCCTTACCATCACCTGTGCCACCACTTATGTCCGCCCTCGCACCCCCATCCCGTACGATTTCCTGGCCCACATTGACCGCACCTTCTCCACCTACGTGATTGCTGCCGACCTCAATATCCACAGCCGTGATCCTGCCGACATCCGGCGGTGGCATCAGTTTCTCACCACTCTCCAGGGAGACCTGGTTCCCCTGCCTCAGCACACCCAGCCCGAATCCAACACCACTCCTGATGTGGTCCTTGCCTCTCCAAACCTCCTTGGGCGCATCACCGCGGATGTCCTTGACCTCATTGGCAGTGACCATGCTCCTGTCCTCCTCACTGTCTCTAACGGCCGCCATCCCCGCCACACTCCTCGCCCTGCCGTCCCTCCTAAACTTGTCCATGATTACTCCCGTGCCAACTGGGATGCCTACCGGGATTCCATTCACACCCAGGTTGATGGCCACGACCTTACCCTCCAGTCTCCTGATGACATCGCTCGCGCTGCTGCCTTCCTGCACCAGACATTGTCTGAACCGTCACCACCCATATCCCCACCAAAGCCATCCACCCTCACTGCCCCGCCCTGCCTCCACAGGTCGTCCTTCTCCTTCGAGAGTCCCGCCGCCTCTACCGCTCTTTTCTCCACACTCGTGACCGGGATACACTTACCCGCCACCGGCAATTACAGCGACACATCCGCAACCAGCTTGTTCGAAGAAACGCCGAGCCTGCCGCCAGACATGTACACAACTCAACACCATGCTCCCCATCAACTCTTCCAAGTACTGGTCTGCTTTCCACCGCCTTACTGGGAACCGCCCCACCCCCCAGTACCCTCTCCTCCTTAATGACCGTCCCTTTCCTGACAACCTCAGTAAGGCCAACCACTTTGCCTCCCACCTCTCTGATGTTTTTTCCCTCCCAGATGATCCCCACTTTGATTATTCCCTCTTCCCTGATGTCATGGACCGTAGGAATACCTCTGTTCCTCCCCTTGCTCCTAGCTTCCAGTACTTGGGCCACACCCCACCTTCTGCACTTAACACTCCCATCACTACACAGGACATCAGCCTCACACTCCACACTAAACGCAACACTGCTCCCGGCCACGACTGCGTTACCTACCGCCACCTCAAACACTGCCCTCCCTCCTTCCTTTCCCTCCTTGCCACCCTCTACAATGTCATCCTTGCCACTGGCTTCTATCCCGACCGGTGGAAAACCTCCCGTATCCTGATGTTCTCCAAACCCAATAAGCCTCCATCTGATGCCTCTTCCTATCGTCCTATCTGTCTCACATCGGTGTTCAGCAAGCTCTTGGAATCCATCCTTTCCCGGCGCATCCATCTCCACCTCCACCAAAACCACCTCCTCCCAAACACCCAATGTGGCTTTCGACCTTCCTTCTCTGCTGATGACCAACTCCTCCGCCTCACTCATCTACTCTCCCTCCAGCTTAACTCCCATCGCTCCGCCATTTTTGTCTCACTTGACCTCGAAAAGGCCTACGACCGTGTCTGGCATCCCGGTCTCCTGTTTAAACTCCAAACCTACGCCCTTCCTATCAACTACATCCATCTGGTGGCCTCCTTCCTCTCCCACCGCCCCTCCTATGTTACCATCCATCATGCCACTTCCCACACCTTCTACCCCTCTGCCGGTGTGCCCCAGGGCTCTGTCCTCTCCCCTCTCCTCTACCTCCTGTACACGGCAGATATGCCCCAACCCCCCCCCCCCCCCTCCAGTACACCTCTTGCAATATGCTGATGACACCGCATTCCTCGCCCTCGCTCCTACCCTCCAACGGTCCCAACGCCTTCTCCAGAATCACCTTGACCTTTTTGCTGCATGGTGTAACCAATGGCTCCTGAAACACAATCCTTCCAAGACCCAGGCAATCATCGTAGGTCGTACCACTCGCTCCTTCCGGCTCATGGATTTCTCCCTTACTGTCTGCGCACATCCTGTCCGCCTCACCCCCACCCTCACCTACCTTGGCCTCACCTTTGACCATCACCTCACCTGGATACCTCATCTCCGCTCCATCCAATCCAAAGCCCACAACCGCCTCCGACTCCTCAAACTCCTCTCTGGCCGGACATGGGGGTTGCACCCCTCTACCATCCTCCACACCTACAAATCCTTCATCCGTCCCATCCTCTGTTATGCCAGTCCTGCCTGGATGTCTGCCCCCCCAAATTCTATCAGTCCCTCCAGATCCTTGAGCGTCATGCACTCCGCCTCGCCTTCCGTATCCGCCTCCCGTCCCCCACGCGGATCCTCTATGATCTCATTCCTTTCCCCCATCTGCTCCTATTCCTCGAACATATCCGCATCCTCTACACCTCCCGCCATCTCGAACCCCCTCACCCCCTGGTTGCTCCTCTCCTCTCCCATCCCCGCCCCCTGCCACGTCTTCACCGTTGTGTCCCCCCTACCCTCCATCTCTCCACCCTCCATCTCCTTTCCCAAGGTGGCTTCCGTCACCTCCCCCTCCCAGATGATGCCCTCTCTCCCTCCATTTATCCTTCCTTTCAACTCTGATCCTCAATCCCCCTCCTTTCCTCTGTCCTTTCCCTGGGCTCCCTCTTCCCCCTCCCCTTCTGTCCTGTTTTCTCCCCACTAACCCTCTCCCTACCTCCCTTCTCCCCCCCCAGTCCTTTTGTATTCCCCTCCTCTACCTACCCCACTCCCTGTCGCGTCTGCCCCCCCCCCACCCCTCTTATTGGTCCTCATCCTCCTTCAGCTCCTTTCCCAGCTCCCCCCTTCGCTTTTAATCTCCTTTCCCCCTTTTTTGTTTTCCCATCTTCTGTCCAGTTTCCTCCCACCTGCTCTCGACTGTGGTGTCACATTTGCCAACTTTTTAGTGCAGTGTTCCAGTGACTATTCAGTGTTGTTTGTCTTTCTCGTGTTGCGAACAGAAACCATGCTGTCGCTGGGTGTGAATTTTATGTCCTTTGCGAACAGAATCCGGACTGTCGCCGTGTTTTTTAATTGTCTATTGTTTTCCCTGTCTGCTTCGTATGTATTTTTCTTAGCATCATCATCCCTCTGTTGTTGTTTTAAGTTCCACGATTTCTTTTCGCCTTGTTACTCTCTAAGTCTCCGATTTTATCGCCTGTTTTTTACTATTTGTTCTCTTGATCTTTGTCACAAAATCTGTCGGCTGAAGAGCGGCATACTAAGCTGCTGCCAGCCCGCCACCATCGGGGGGAATTGAAATTCAATAAATAAAAAATAAAAAATGAAACAATACAATGTAATGTTTCGAAACGCTGTTTCGAAACAGTGAAACAGTTTGAGTTTTGTAATAGTACTGGAGGCGGGAGCAAACTGCAGAAACAACGGATACGCTACTGGGATTCCCAAATTTCGTTAGTATGGATAATATATACCCGGCCTGCTAATATTCATGCACACATTTGGAGAATAGGCACATTGACTATAGACTCATGAATAAAGCCACATAATTCGAAAAAATAACGAAATATAAGAGAAAAAAATGTTTGTCCCTCGAGGTGTTTCAAATCATTATTATAAATCCACCATGCTTCCCAGCCCTTCCCGTTCACCATTACATCATCAATGATCCGTCAATCACATTGCTTGAAAGTACATCCAATTTACGTATATGTCTAAAAACTGCCACTCTACGCCTTTTCTAATTCAAAATGTTGTAGGTTTACGTGAGTTTTTTTAATGTGATTACTGTACATGAACAGAGAAGCGTATTTTATAGGACATGTGTAATTTAACTGAATGTTTTTCACACTTTTATTACTTTGAATGCGAACAGTGTGCTTTATTTTATTGTTTGTAAGTGTTTATAAAGCATATATTACGCCATTTCGGAATAGAGCAGTCAATTAGAAACGAAACTTTATTTTCGGAAATGTTAAGCATCATGCTGTTGTGTGTCAAAAAGATTTCGACACTCTTGAAAGAGTTCGATGAAGCAGTATGTTAAACGTATTTCCGTATCTGTGCCGTGCCTGAATCTCGTCCGAGACAAAGTGAAGTGAAGCATCACTGTTTCGATACAGTTAGTCCGTCGAAGCACAGGTGGACTGAAACAGCGTTATTTTGAAACAACGATACAGTTTCTGTGGCTGGCTCGAGATCGAATCTGGTCCCGTTATCCGACACAGTGCGGAATGAAACACCACTGTTTCGAAACAGTGAAACATAGCAGTTTCGAAACAGTGAAACAGTTCCACGTATCGATACACTGTATCGAAACATAGAAACAGTGGCCAAGCCTACTTGCTAGCAGGTATCGAGACTAGTCTCTGCCGCTTATGCTGGCTTTTAACACGGAAGTGAACAGTCGCACGGTTTGTGTTCATAGGCATTCTTGAGTGATTGTAGTGCATATTTGCGTTGTGTCGCCAACATGAGTGAGCCAGCAACTGAACACCTTATAGAACTTTTGTTAAAAACGCCTTTTTCTACATTAATGCACTAAAAAAAGTGCGAATTGAAGAACAAATGGCCTCCTGTATTTTTTAAGTGAAGCCAAACAAGAACGCACTTTTCAGACAGCCTGGTACGAAAAGTATGCTTGGCTGACTGCGAATGCAGTTAATAACATATTATATTGTTATAAATTTCTTCTGTTTGGTGGTGAAAATGAATGATGCAATCAGAGCATTTTTACAATAAAGAAATTTTACAGGAAAGCACAAAAGCATCAGATATCAAAACGTCACCTGCAGAACAAAGAATCATTTCAGTTATTGGACAAAATTACAATTGAGCGCGCCCTTTCTGAAGCTGCTCGTCTGACAGCAATAAAATTCAACAAACAAGTTGCACCCAGTAGGAGAGTATTGGCTCGTCTCAGTCAGGCAATTGTATTTCTTTGTAAACAAGAAATAGCGTTTCGCGGCCATCGAGAAGACGAATCCTGCAGCAACAACTGTAATTATCTGAAATTGTTGGATTTACTAGCTCAAGGAGAGCAGGTAATCCGAGACCATCTATCATCGTCTTCAACCTTTAAAGGAACTTCTCCAGATATACAGAATGATGTAATGGAAATGATAACTCTGGCAGTTAATGAGAAAATAAAATCTGAAATTCAGAACTGCAATTTCATTTCGATTTAGGCTGATGAAACATTAGACGTGTCATGCAACAGTCAAGTGAGTATAATATTCAGGTACTGTATTGCAGACAAAATTGAGGAAAGATTCGTTGGATTTTACGATGTTTCTGGAGATAAAACTGCTGAAGGTTTGTCAAACATTATTCATGCAGTGTTGAAAGAATGGAATGTGGAAGGAAAAGTGGTTAGTGAAACATATGATGGCGCTTCAGTAATGGCAGGCAGAGAAAGAAGACTACAACAATTGGTGAAGCAGTTCTGTCCCTATGCACTGTTTATTCATCGTTACGCACACCAACTGAATTTGGTACTGTTACATTCCTCCGAAATCATACGAGAAGTACGTATCTTTGTAAGTGATCTTACTGCATTCCATTCGGTTTTCAGCAAATCATCAAAACGAACTGTATTGCTAACTGAGAAAGTATTTAAACTGCCACATGCGAGCAACACTCGCTGGAACTTCCGTTCCAGGGCAGTTTCAACAACATCTAGTCATTTTTCAGGGCTATAAAGTGTTTTTAATTATATATTTTATGATACAGACTCTCTGTGGACCCTGAATCTTTGAGCTGTGCTGTGGGAATGAAACAACGGATGGATGATCCTACGTTTGCCTAGCTTTGCTTCTACTGAGGGTGCTTGGTTTATGTTGATCATCTCTTTAATGTTCTTCGGTCAAAATCTGTCAGTATAACTGCTTGCCAAGATGAAACAAGAATTGTTTTGAGAAACTTACGACAATTAAGAACAGAAACAATCGTTGATGAATGCATTAAATGCAGCTTGTGTTTGAATGGCAACTTATCATTCTGTGACAGTCAAAAGACATCTCTCAGGACACTAACTTTTGAACAAAAAGTGTTTCCCGAACTATCAAAAAGAATTCCCAAAGTTGAAACTGCTTCAATTATTAGAACAGTACCCTTTTTTCAAACAAGAACAACTTGAAAATGAACTGTGGAACATACACGCTGATGAGAAAATACACTATCTCCAAGAATCCTCTTAAAGTACATTGTCAACAATGATTTAGACTCCGTTTATGAAGTAACAACGAAGTATCTGCGTTTGGTTTTGACCCTACCTGCAACTACAGCAAGCAGTGAACGAATCATGAGTACTCTTAAACGAGTCAACAATTGTTTAAGGAATTCACTGTCCAACATCCGGCTGTCGTGTTTGAGCACGTTAGCAATAGAAAAGACACTATTTGGAGAGCTATCCAGTGAGCAGATCTTTGTAGACCGAGTTATAGACTTATTCGTGGAAAGAAAAGACAGGCGCATTGCACTTGTGTACAAGAAAATATAAGTGCTTCTTCTCTTGTTGCTGAAGCTCTACAAATTTGTCATCATTTCTTGAACAAGTTATTATTACTATTATTATTATTAGTGGCGGTGGTAGTGGTAGTAGTAGTAGTTGTTGTTGTTTTATTTGATGCATTTTGTTTCATTTGTTTAAATTATTGTTTGTTGCACCATTTTGTCTCCCTACAATCACTGCACAGTCTCCCCAACATTTTCAACCACGCTACGCCACTGCTAACTTCACACGACTTTCGGAGGGGCAAGCGAGGAGAAACTCGTGTGAAACGCAATGAGTCCGCTCTGCAGTTCCTGCCTGCCCTCTGTCGACGGCAGTCCGTACTACTCGGCCGCGGCGGCTCGCCACCACCACCAGCTGCTGCTCTCTGGCGACGCTGCTCGACACTACGTGGAGCCAGCCGGGTGTAGAATTCCTGCCTCTGTTGTCTGCGAATTTCATTGAGTGAAACGAAGAAATACCTGACATAATTTTATGTGAAGCAAGCGCATTCAGGGGCCGTCACACGTCCAGTAATACTGTCAAACCGTCACTATACTGACCATCTGAAAGTCCGTACAATGGTGAGCTGTATTAATGGCCTTTAAAATATTCTCGGTATTGTTAATAAATACCGAACGTGTGAGGTTAAGTATTGATGGTTTGACAATATTATCTATTCAGATGTTGACAGAGCTTCACGTATTGGCCACTTGGCATTAGTGTTCTTTGTTTGCTTACAATTCGCCTTTCTTTGTATCACACATAACATTCAATTTTTGAAGTGATCTATTACATAGCACATTTTTAATAGACCGATGCGATTGTAATCACTGTATATACCACTTTAGGATGGTCAACAGATGATTGATTCTCTATGTCAATGTTTACCTTAGTATAGTATCGGTTGATGAATTACATAGCAGTCCGAAAAAGACCTTTATCTTACAAAAATACGTCTTATATCTGAAATGACTCGTAAGAAATCCGCAAAAAGAATATCAGTTTCGCCAAATTATTAATGAACGTAAAAAAAAGTTTTATGTCTGTTGCCTGGACGTATCCTTGCTAGCCAGATATAATTGCTTCACAAGCTTCCCTAAAATTTTAGTAATTATGTTTGCTGGTACTACAGAACTAGTATTCTAAAGACCTACATGTCGCCAGAAATCTCTTTGTTACTCGTAATTTCTCGTCAACTGAGACTGACTCTCTCGTTAACGTATCTTGCTTCTCTGATTTATCTCGTCTCAACGTTAGTAACGTGTTGTACCGGTATGGTGCAGGACTCACCAGAGACAAAACTTCTGGATCCATGGTTCTGATTATCTGTAAGTTAACACGGGGACAGTCGGTCCTTTTTTCGACCATTCCCACACCCATTTCGTCTTTTTAATCTGTCATCCATTGCTTGCAAGCTGTAGGTAATATAACTGCAGCACACACTCTTCCTTTCCCCATGTTCGACATCTTAGCTTGTAAAACTAGGCTGTAAACTGAGGATTTTTGTCGGTATTATTGACAAAAGAAAATGAACAAGAGATTGAAAATGATTTGGGGCTGCTGGCCTGTAGGGTGGAGGGATTCCTCACTACCCGAGGAGGTATGGCGCACTTCTTACTTGAGTGTACGATAGTAGGTTCCAAAGTATACCCGAAATTCGGTTAGAACATGACTAAAGTAACGTACAACAAGTAGGTTCCAAAGTATACCCGAAATTCGGTTAGAACATGACTAAAGTAACGTACAACAACGAATTGATGAAGTTAATAACTTGCTACGAATGTATAATAACTGAAGATGATGAGGTGCAAAAGAAAATGAACAAGAGATTGAAAATGATTTGGGGCTGCTGACCTGTAAGGTGGGGGGATTCCTCACTGTACCCGAGGAGGTATGGCGCACTTCTTACTTGAACTTCGGACGAGCTCGTTGCATTGCATCAATGGGTTCGGTTGAATATGGACCGAACCTTACAAAAATTGTCAATTCACCTTCCACCTCGCTGCCGCTAGACACATTCAATTTGCCACATATAATAAACACATTAGCAAGAATGTTGCTGGGTGTGAAGTACATTCCTTACAAGATGGCCATAGATATGGACATTTATTCAAATTTTCTGAAGCAACTGGAAACAAGTAATTGATATCGGTAAGGACATCGTTCTTATTTTCAGCATTTGCCTGCTGAACAGCTTATTGCGAGATCCAGTACACAGCCGTTACGTCCTGCACCGTTGCTCGACGTCGCCAACAGATGTCAGCTCGAAACGCTGTCGGGGATAAAATGGCGATCATTTTATCCCTGTCTCCTGTCGCCGTCTGCAGTTCGTGACTACCTGTAATCCAATCACATAGCATTTTCAGCCACATTGATTGTGTGTAGTGTGTTAACTTTTAAGAACCCGTTACGAAAAAACAATTTGTGAAACTGTACCACGTTAACCAAAAATTTGACGGTGTTTAGAGCTAACTGCCGTTTTCGTCACAGGCGTCTAAAGCTAGCGAAATGATGGATGCTCAACTACCGGACCTACCGATACATGGCTCTACCAGCTGATTACTGTCGTCTGTATTGCCCGCCATATTCGAATTTGGCAAGAAGTTTCTCTCGGTCTATACGGTGTATAAGGAATTATGGATTATCGAAATGGTGATTTCTTGTTCCGCTTTCAATTGTACGAAGCGGTGGAGTGAGGAGAGTGACTTACCATTTCACAGGTAATAGGACTACGGATACAATGCGATAAAAATACAGACTTAGTGCGTTTGCTAATTCGATGTTTTTGACCAGGTTTCCTCTAAAGCACCCAGAGCTACTAAAGACGTGGATTACTTCCGTGAAGCGGATGGATTTTAATCCTACGTCTTGCAATTACTTTGCGGAAACCATTTCCGACAAGATGATTACGTAGTGAGCCCTGGAACGTGGAAGAAACGTCTCAAACCCGAAGCAGTGCCATCAGTTTTTGACTTTCCGACACATTTGATACCACCAAATAAACAGCCACGACGACATGTTGTTAGGATTTTGAGTGACAACGATGATTCTCCATTTGAGGTAGCTAATTAATTTCCTTGCTATGTGTGTGCTTTTCACTTTTGTGAATTTATTTCGTACGCTACATAGGTCTAAGCAATATTGTAATACAGGTCCATATTTTTGTTTTTAGCGTTCTGTCATGGAACCCGTGCTCGATTTGCCCATTGCAGGCGCTACTGATTGCGGGGAGAAATGTTGTCAATGAGAATTCTTCCGTGGAAAGCATGTCCCACCTATCCAATGCAGAAGCTGCGAATTGTGTCGAAAACGTTAGTATAAGGATGTTTTCATACCCCCATCGTTTTCTTATAATATTTTTTCATCAAGCCTCTTTTTTTCTTTTTTTTTTTTACTTTATTGTTATTTTAATACCTGTACAAATCAGGTAGGCTGTCAGCGGCACACTACACTGCTCTTCAGCCATAGCGTTTACAATAGTATAAGAACGGAGAATGATAGTGAACAAAGTGACGGGCAAAAGAGAGAGGTCACAGAGACACAAAAAACACGGAGTCGTTCACACGTGACAATAACAACACTGAAAACACGTTGGCACGGCGCACAGAACACTGATGAATCCGACGGTACAAGTGAACGTAGTAGTGGGACGGCGGACACCAAAAACACTAACGACGTCACACACACGAGACACAGAATGCGATGATCTTCGGCGCATGAATGTTCACTATGCGTGTGCGAGTCCGGGGACTTGCCAAGAGAGGAGGAGGAGGAAGGTGAGTGGGAGAGCGAGAGGGGAGAGCAGGGATGCCACGGGCAGGGGAGATAGGGGGGGAGGGAGGAAGGGGGAGAGGAAGCCCGGGGGAAGAGGGGGGAGGGAGGGGACGGGGAAAAGGGAAAAGAAGGGAAGAGAAGGGAGGGAGGGTGCCGAAAGGAAAGGACACCTGATGTGGGGGGCGGGGCAGGGTCAAAGTTGATAGGTGGGGTAGATGGAGGGGACGAGGACATCATCAGGGAGAGGGAGCTGGCGGAAGCCACCTTGGGAGAGGGTAAGGAGGGTGGAGAGATGGAGAGCAGGTGGGACGTGGAAATACAGGCGCGGCAGCAGATGGTGCTGTCGTGCCATGACAGGTATTTAGACGAGGGTGTCGAGATGGGAGAAGGTGAAATAGGGCTGATTATGGGAGTAGGTGGCATACATGTTGAGGTGGAAGATGGATCGGGTGGCGAGGGATATCTGCTGGAGGGTATGGGGGTGCTGGAATGGGTGGACATTCTGGAGGACGATGGTTAGGAAGCTGAAGATGTCCTCAGCATTGGGGGGGAGGAGGGGGGACGAAGGGAATAGCCAGGAGGGGTGGGGGCGTCCAGAGGACGGACAGGGATGGTGAGTTCCGGAGTGGTGGGGGTGGGGGGGGGGAGGGGGGGAGGGCCTTACGTTTTTGGGAGTAGGTTGGATGTGGGAGGCTACAGGTGTTTCAGGAGGGAACGGACTGTAGGTTGGGGCACTGCCGGAGGAAGTGCACCTGTTTACAGTGTGCGCAGACAGGGGCCTCGTAGCACTCAGATGTAGGATGTGCATTATAGCGCAGATACCTCTGGCAGTGGAGGTATTGAGGAGGGGAACGGGAGGTGTCGACCTTGTACCGTTGGTGGAAGAGAGGGCACCCTCCTTCAGGAGACAATCGAAGGAGGTGGCATGTTCTGAGAACACCCACATAAGGCAGGTGGGGCCGGTGGGGTTGAAGATGCGGCTGACTGCCCCTATTTGTAAGGATTGGTGCGCCTTAAACTCCACCAACACCTCCTCCTCCGTGATCGTCAGACTAAGCCGAGTGATCACGGTTAACATTGGTTATGGTGACACATTTTATTTGTAAGGCAGCCAGAGGTTTGGATGAAGTCAGAAAATGGTATTCTGGCTGTGAGTGCACAGTGCCCCATATCACTTAAGAAGAGTGCATTCAGCATGCACTACTACAGTCAACTTTTGCCAATCTACACAACCCTGCCCTCCGACATGCCACAGAACAGTTTGTTATTACACACATACGTCAACAAGTATCATAGCATCACCTACGACATCTGTTGTCCAACAGAAATACTATTTATGTGGTTACCTCTTTTGCCGTAAGGGTGGCCGATATGTTTCTTACACGATGTGGGGTGCTGTCAATGAAAGTGTGACATTTCTTTTTATATTACTGGTACAGAACAGAAAATAAAGATATTTTATTCTTATTTTTCATCAGTCAAAATTTATTGTGAAGTCCCCAGTATATGGGAATTAAAATTTTCAACAGACTGAAAGATGAGGACATTCTCAACAATAAACTCCGTCTACCGAAAAAGAAACCAAATGAGACTCTTGATACCAAAATTTTACCATTCAATGCATGAGTTCATGAAGGATAAACTGCTAAATCAAGTAGGATGTCACTGGTCAGTAGCCTTATTATGTAAATAAAACTCTTTATTAGGAAAAAGAATTATCAGTTTCAGAATACTGCTCCATATCATTATTTATACTTTTACATGAGTGAATTATTTGTATATGCTCCTGGACCATAATAAGATAATTAATAAATATATGTATTAGACAAATAAACCACTGTTCAGAGCACCATTAGATATTTGGTGATCGTTCTCCAGATCATGCTAATGCAAAAGCATAATTCTGTGTGGTGCAATATTGCATAACATGGCAGAAAAAACTGAAACTTCCCAAATAGAAAACAGTAATTTGTCTTTAAATGTAGATTAATTAGCTAGACTTAGATTGAAACAATGTTCATGTATTTAATTTTTTGCTAATATTGTGCTTATGTTATCTTAGACCTGTCCAGTCTGTCCTGTGTTAAATTTGGATCAGGAAGTTAGTACACAGCAGAGCCTGCCAGAGGCTGCATCACACCATTGGCTGCATTATGGAATTCCACAGCAGCAGACTCAATGATGAAATTAAACTGTACACGGGCAGCGAAATGATAAAACAGAAAACAACAATTTTGTGTAAAATTCCTTGGTTTAACCATTCAACGCAATCTGAAATGGGACATGCGTGTTAGCTTTTTAGTATATAAGCTATCTATTAGTGAGTTTTGCAAAGATACTGTTGCTCTAAATACTGTATACCATGATTAATTTTTCTTGTACCTGAAATATGAAATTATAATTTGGGTATGATAGCTATGCACATGTACAGGCATGCGTAGAGGCCCAAGTATTATTACACACATATTTCAATACATTTATATCTAGATGGTATCTATGGTTAATAAGAAGATGGAATTTAGGACGAACTGTCAAATTCCTGTGCACAGTATTGGAAACAAAAATAATTTCCATATAGATTATGCGTCATTGCCTGGCCATCAGAATGGAGTTTTATATTCACGCATGAAATTGGATGCCCCCAAATATTTGAGACTGAAGTAAAAAGACTATGGTACCAGTCACTCCTCCCACAGTTTTCCATAATAGCTGGACTTAGGTACACTGTCATCATCGTCATCATGATCATCATCATCATCATCATCATTGTTGTGGGGGCTTCAGTTTGAAGACTGGTTTGGTGCAACTCTCCATGCTACTCTATTCTGGCAAGACTCTTCATCTCCGAGTAACTACTGCAATATACACCATCTGAATCTGCTTACTGTGTTCATCTTGTGGGGTCCGTATATTATTTTTTTCCCCTCACACTTCCCTTCAATACCAAATTGATGATCCCTTGATGTCTCAGAATGTATCCTACCAACCAACCCCTTCTTCTAAGCAGGTTGTGCCACGAGTTTCTTTTCTCCTCAGTTCTATTCAGTACCTCCTCAGTTACATGACCTACCCTTCTAATCTTCTGCACTTTCTGTAGCACAACATTTCAAAAGCTTTTATCTTCTTGTCTAAACTATTTATCACCCCTGTTTCAATTCCATACATGCCTACATTCCATACAAATACTTTCAGAAAAGGATTCCTGACAAGTCTGTACTCAGTACTAAATTTTCTTCTTCAAAACTGGTTTTCTTGCCATTGCTAATCTACATTTTATATCCTCTCTACTTCGACCATCATTACTTATTTTGCTCCCCAAATAACAAAACTCGTCTACTACTCTAAGCGTTTCATTTCCTAATCTAATTCCCTCAGCATCACCTGATTTAATTCACCTACATCTAGTTATCCTCATTTTGGTTTATGTCCTCCTTTCAAGACACTGTCCATTCCATTCAACTGCTCTTCCAGGTCCTTTACTGTCTCCAACAGAATTACAGTGTCATGGGCAAACATCAAAGTTTGTATTTCTTCTCCATGGATTTTAATTCCTACTCCAAAATTTTCTTTTGTTTCCTTTACTGCTTGCTCAATATACAGATTGAATAACATTGGGGAGAGGCTACAACCCTGTCTCACTCTCTTCTCAGCCACTGCTTCCCTTTCATGCCCCTTGACTTCAAACTGCCATCTGCTTTCTGTACAAATTGTAAGTAGTCTTTTGCTCCTTGTATTTTAGTTCATAACCAATAAAAAGTGGTCATAGTCCATATCTGCCCCTAGAAATGTCTTACAATTATATAATCAGTGTGAAACCTTTTGGTGTCTGTAGGTCTCTTCCACCTGTTCACCGTTCTTAAACCAAGTGTTAGCTACGATTAAAATATGCTCAGTGCAAAATTCTACCACGAGGCCTCCTCCTCCATTCCTTTCCTCCAGTCCATATTTCCTTTTTCTACTATGGAATTCCAGTCCCCCATGACTATTGAATTTTTGACTCCCTTAACCCTTTCGTGGGTAAAATTATTGAGCAGTTTTTTTTTAATGAATGGAGAGCAGGTAGTAGTTAACAGATAGATATATTTATCATACAGAATATCATATTTGCTCCAACTGTGAAAGTGAGGTCACACAACAAGGTGGGAAGTATTCTTCCCACTGCCCTTCCTTGGAGTTAAATGACAGAAACAACTTTTTCAATATACGTCATATTTATCTGATAAATTTACTTCTCTTGTTACAATGATGGTTCACAATTACTTGCCATGAAAGTTTCTGAAACATGGGTCTATGCAAAGTGGTATTTGACAATATGTACAAACACAGCAAGTGCTCTTTTTGGCACATCCAGTAGGTTCCTCCTAAAATGGGTTGATGCTCCCCAACAGCCACATGACGAATATCTTCAGGAACTTTACCCCATTTTGCCAGAAAGACAGGTTTTTGCCCACGCCTTTTTTGGGATGAGAACCCAGCGATCAATTATCTGGCTAGATGGATCCCGTATGTGAGCTGATCATGCTGTCCACTTTCTCTTTTACGTATTTTCCTCAGGATAAAACTGTTCACTGCAACAATGTCCATCAGGAAATAAAATATTCTGTGCCACCATTTTACAGAACGTCTGCCAATAGCATACCTTTCTCGTAATTGATCAAACTTATTGACACCACCCATTATTTTGTTGTATTCTGCCACAACTTCAAGACAAGAAATCTCTGTACTAGTACCATCCTTGTTTTTCCTTTTCACTGTGGTTGTTTCTCATGGGTTAT